>NW_027326851.1:0-27883 GCF_047675955.1 Chlorocebus sabaeus
AGTTGAGAACGGAAGATATTTCCTTTTTCACCGTAGCCCTGTATGGGCTTCCAAATATCCCTTTGCCAATTCCACAAGAACAGCCTTAGCGAAAGGCTTCTTGAAGGGAAAGATGTAACTCTGTGAGATGAATTAACAGAACACAGAGCAGTTTCTCAGAAAGCTTCTTTCCAGTTTTGAACGGAAGATATTTCCTTTTTCACCATAGCCCTCTATGGGCTTCCAAATATCCCTTTGCCAATTCCACAAGAACAGCCTTAGCGAAAGGCTTCTTGAAGGGAAAGATGTAACTCTGTGAGATGAATTAACAGAACACAGAGCAGTTTCTCAGAAACCTTCTTTCCAGTTTTGAACGGAAGATATTTCCTTTTTCACCATAGCCCTCTATGGGCTTCCAAATATCCCTTTGCCAATTCCACAAGAACAGCCTTAGCGAAAGGCTTCTTGAAGGGAAAGATGTAACTCTGTGAGATGAATTAACAGAACACAGAGCAGTTTCTCAGAAAGCTTCTTTCCAGTTTTGAACGGAAGATATTTCCTTTTTCACCATAGGCCTCTATGGGCTTCCAAATATCCCTTTGCCAATTCCACAAGAACAGCCTTAGCGAAAGGCTTCTTGAAGGGAAAGATGTAACTCTGTGAGATGAATTAACAGAACACAGAGCAGTTTCTCAGAAAGCTTCTTTCCAGTTTTGAACGGAAGATATTTCCTTTTTCACCGTAGCCCTCTATGGGCTTCCAAATATCCCTTTGCCAATTCCACAAGAACAGCCTTAGCGAAAGGCTTCTTGAAGGGAAAGATGTAACTCTGTGAGATGAATTAACAGAACACAGAGCAGTTTCTCAGAAAGCTTCTTTCCAGTTTTGAACGGAAGGTATTTCCTTTTTCACCATAGCCCTCTATGGGCTTCCAAATATCCCTTTGCCAATTCCACAAGAACAGCCTTAGCGAAAGGCTTCTTGAAGGGAAAGATGTAACTCTGTGAGATGAATTAACAGAACACAGAGCAGTTTCTCAGAAAGCTTCTTTCCAGTTTTGAACGGAAGATATTTACTTTTTCACCATAGCCCTCTATGGGCTTCCAAATATCCCTTTGCCAATTCCACAAGAACAGCCTTAGCGAAAGGCTTCTTGAAGGGAAAGATGTAACTCTGTGAGATGAATTAACAGAACACAGAGCAGTTTCTCAGAAAGCTTCTTTCCAGTTTTGAACGGAAGATATTTCCTTTTTCACCATAGCCCTCTATGGTCTTCCAAATATCCCTTTGCCAATTCCACAAGAACAGCCTTAGCGAAAGGGTTCTTGAAGGGAAAGATGTAACTCTGTGAGATGAATTAACAGAACACAGAGCAGTTTCTCAGAAAGCTTCTTTCCAGTTTTGCACGGAAGATATTTCCTTTTTCACCATAGGCCTCTATGGGCTTCCAAATATCCCTTTGCCAATTCCACAAGAATAGCCTTAGCGAAAGGCTTCTTGAAGGGAAAGATGTAACTCTGTGAGATGAATTAACAGAACACAGAGCAGTTTCTCAGAAAGCTTCTTTCCAGTTTTGAACGGAAGATATTTCCTTTTTCACCATAGCCCTCTATGGGCTTCCAAATATCCCTTTGCCAATTCCCCAAGAACAGCCTTACCGAAAGGCTTCTTGAAGGGAAAGATGTAACTCTGTGAGATGAATTAACAGAACACAGAGCAGTTTCTCAGAAAGCTTCTTTCCAGTTTTGAACGGAAGATATTTCCTTTATCACCATAGGCCTCTATGGGCTTCCAAATATCCATTTGCCAATTCCACAAGAACAGCCTTAGCGAAAGGCTTATTGAAGGGAAAGATGTAACTCTGTGAGATGAATTAACAGAACACAGAGCAGTTTCTCAGAAAGCTTCTTTCCAGTTTTGAACGGAAGATATTTCCTTTTTCACCATAGCCCTCTATGGGCTTCCAAATATCCCTTTGCCAATTCCACAAGAACAGCCTTAGCGAAAGGCTTCTTGAAGGGAAAGATGTAACTCTGTGAGATGAATTAACAGAACACAGAGCAGTTTCTCAGAAAGCTTCTTTCCAGTTTTGAACGGAAGATATTTCCTTTTTCACCATAGCCCTCTATGGGCTTCCAAATATCCCTTTGCCAATTCCACAAGAACAGCCTTAGCGAAAGGCTTCTTGAAGGGAAAGATGTAACTCTGTGAGATGAATTAACAGAACACAGAGCAGTTTCTCAGAAAGCTTCTTTCCAGTTTTGAACGGAAGATATTTCCTTTTTCACCATAGGCCTCTATGGGCTTCCAAATATCCCTTTGCCAATTCCACAAGAACAGCCTTAGCGAAAGGCTTCTTGAAGGGAAAGATGTAACTCTGTGAGATGAATTAACAGAACACAGAGCAGTTTCTCAGAAAGCTTCTTTCCAGTTTTGAACGGAAGGTATTTCCTTTTTCACCATAGCCCTCTATGGGCTTCCAAATATCCCTTTGCCAATTCCACAAGAACAGCCTTACCGAAAGGCTTCTTGAAGGGAAAGATGTAACTCTGTGAGATGAATTAACAGAACACAGAGCAGTTTCTCAGAAAGCTTCTTTCCAGTTTTGAACGGAAGATATTTCCTTTTTCACCATAGCCCTCTATGGGCTTCCAAATATCCCTTTGCCAATTCCACAAGAACAGCCTTAGCGAAAGGCTTCTTGAAGGGAAAGATGTAACTCTGTGAGATGAATTAACAGAACACAGAGCAGTTTCTCAGAAAGCTTCTTTCCAGTTTTGAACGGAAGATATTTCCTTTTTCACCATAGCCCTCTATGGGCTTCCAAATATCCCTTTGCCAATTCCACAAGAACAGCCTTAGCGAAAGGCTTCTTGAAGGGAAAGATGTAACTCTGTGAGATGAATTAACAGAACACAGAGCAGTTTCTCAGAAAGCTTCTTTCCAGTTGAGAACGGAAGATATTTCCTTTTTCACCGTAGCCCTGTATGGGCTTCCAAATATCCCTTTGCCAATTACACAAGAACAGCCTTAGCGAAAGGCTTCTTGAAGGGAAAGATGTAACTCTGTGAGATGAATTAACAGAACACAGAGCAGTTTCTCAGAAACCTTCTTTCCAGTTTTGAACGGAAGGTATTTCCTTTTTCACCATAGCCCTCTATGGGCTTCCAAATATCCCTTTGCCAATTCCACAAGAACAGCCTTAGCGAAAGGCTTCTTGAAGGGAAAGATGTAACTCTGTGAGATGAATTAACAGAACACAGAGCAGTTTCTCAGAAAGCTTCTTTCCAGTTTTGAACGGAAGATATTTCCTTTTTCACCATAGGCCTCTATGGGCTTCCAAATATCCCTTTGCCAATTCCACAAGAACAGCCTTAGCGAAAGGCTTCTTGAAGGGAAAGATGTAACTCTGTGAGATGAATTAACAGAACACAGAGCAGTTTCTCAGAAAGCTTCTTTCCAGTTTTGAACGGAAGATATTTCCTTTTTCACCATAGCCCTCTATGGGCTTCCAAATATCCCTTTGCCAATTCCACAAGAACAGACTTAGCGAAAGGCTTCTTGAAGGGAAAGATGTAACTCTGTGAGATGAATTAACAGAACACAGAGCAGTTTCTCAGAAAGCTTCTTTCCAGTTTTGAACGGAAGATATTTCCTTTTTCACCGTAGCCCCCTATGGGCTTCCAAATATCCCTTTGCCAATTCCACAAGAACAGCCTTAGCGAAAGGCTTCTTGAAGGGAAAGATGTAACTCTGTGAGATGAATTAACAGAACACAGAGCAGTTTCTCAGAAAGCTTCTTTCCAGTTTTGAACGGAAGATATTTCCTTTTTCATCATAGGCCTCTATGGGCTTCCAAATATCCCTTTGCCAATTCCACAAGAACAGCCTTAGCGAAAGGCTTCTTGAAGGGAAAGATGTAACTCTGTGAGATGAATTAACAGAACACAGAGCAGTTTCTCAGAAAGCTTCTTTCCAGTTTTGAACGGAAGGTATTTCCTTTTTCACCATAGCCCTCTATGGGCTTCCAAATATCCCTTTGCCAATTCCACAAGAACAGCCTTAGCGAAAGGCTTCTTGAAGGGAAAGATGTAACTCTGTGAGATGAATTAACAGAACACAGAGCAGTTTCTCAGAAAGCTTCTTTCCAGTTTTGAACGGAAGATATTTCCTTTTTCACCATAGGCCTCTATGGGCTTCCAAATATCCCTTTGCCAATTCCACAAGAACAGCCTTAGCGAAAGGCTTCTTGAAGGGAAAGATGTAACTCTGTGAGATGAATTAACAGAACACAGAGCAGTTTCTCAGAAAGCTTCTTTCCAGTTTTGAACGGAAGATATTTCCTTTTTCACCATAGGCCTCTATGGGCTTCCAAATATCCCTTTGCCAATTCCACAAGAACAGCCTTAGCGAAAGGCTTCTTGAAGGGAAAGATGTAACTCTGTGAGATGAATTAACAGAACACAGAGCAGTTTCTCAGAAAGCTTCTTTCCAGTTTTGAACGGAAGATATTTCCTTTTTCACCATAGCCCTCTATGGGCTTCCAAATATCCCTTTGCCAATTCCACAAGAACAGCCTTAGCGAAAGGCTTCTTGAAGGGAAAGATGTAACTCTGTGAGATGAATTAACAGAACACAGAGCAGTTTCTCAGAAAGCTTCTTTCCAGTTTTGAACGGAAGATATTTCCTTTTTCACCGTAGCCCCCTATGGGCTTCCAAATATCCCTTTGCCAATTCCACAAGAACAGCCTTAGCGAAAGGCTTCTTGAAGGGAAAGATGTAACTCTGTGAGATGAATTAACAGAACACAGAGCAGTTTCTCAGAAAGCTTCTTTCCAGTTTTGAACGGAAGATATTTCCTTTTTCACCATAGGCCTCTATGGGCTTCCAAATATCCCTTTGCCAATTCCACAAGAACAGCCTTAGCGAAAGGCTTCTTGAAGGGAAAGATGTAACTCTGTGAGATGAATTAACAGAACACAGAGCAGTTTCTCAGAAAGCTTCTTTCCAGTTTTGAACGGAAGGTATTTCCTTTTTCACCATAGCCCTCTATGGGCTTCCAAATATCCCTTTGCCAATTCCACAAGAACAGCCTTAGCGAAAGGCTTCTTGAAGGGAAAGATGTAACTCTGTGAGATGAATTAACAGAACACAGAGCAGTTTCTCAGAAAGCTTCTTTCCAGTTTTGAATGGAAGATATTTCCTTTTTCACCATAGGCCTCTATGGGCTTCCAAATATCCCTTTGCCAATTCCACAAGAACAGCCTTAGCGAAAGGCTTCTTGAAGGGAAAGATGTAACTCTGTGAGATGAATTAACAGAACACAGAGCAGTTTCTCAGAAAGCTTCTTTCCAGTTTTGAACGGAAGATATTTCCTTTTTCACTATAGCCCTCTATGGGCTTCCAAATATCCCTTTGCCAATTCCACAAGAACAGCCTTAGCGAAAGGCTTCTTGAAGGGAAAGATGTAACTCTGTGAGATGAATTAACAGAACACAGAGCAGTTTCTCAGAAAGCTTCTTTCCAGTTTTGAACGGAAGATATTTCCTTTTTCACCATAGCCCTCTATGGGCTTCCAAATATCCCTTTGCCAATTCCACAAGAACAGCCTTAGCGAAAGGCTTCTTGAAGGGAAAGATGTAACTCTGTGAGATGAATTAACAGAACACAGAGCAGTTTCTCAGAAAGCTTCTTTCCAGTTTTGAACGGAAGATATTTCCTTTTTCACCATAGGCCTCTATGGGCTTCCAAATATCCCTTTGCCAATTCCACAAGAACAGCCTTAGCGAAAGGCTTCTTGAAGGGAAAGATGTAACTCTGTGAGATGAATTAACAGAACACAGAGCAGTTTCTCAGAAAGCTTCTTTCCAGTTTTGAACGGAAGGTATTTCCTTTTTCACCATAGCCCTCTATGGGCTTCCAAATATCCCTTTGCCAATTCCACAAGAACAGCCTTAGCGAAAGGCTTCTTGAAGGGAAAGATGTAACTCTGTGAGATGAATTAACAGAACACAGAGCAGTTTCTCAGAAAGCTTCTTTCCAGTTTTGAACGGAAGATATTTCCTTTTTCACCATAACCCTCTATGGGCTTCCAAATATCCCTTTGCGAATTCCACAAGAACAGCCTTAGCGAAAGGCTTCTTGAAGGAAAGATGTAACTCTGTGAGATGAATTAACAGAACACAGAGCAGTTTCTCAGAAAGCTTCTTTCCAGTTTTGAACGGAAGATATTTCCTTTTTCACCATAGCCCTCTATGGGCTTCCAAATATCCCTTTGCCAATTCCACAAGAACAGCCTTAGCGAAAGGCTTCTTGAAGGGAAAGATGTAACTCTGTGAGATGAATTAACAGAACACAGAGCAGTTTCTCAGAAAGCTTCTTTCTAGTTGAGAACGGAAGATATTTCCTTTTTCACCGTAGCCCTGTATGGGCTTCCAAATATCCCTTTGCCAATTCCACAAGAACAGCCTTAGCGAAAGGCTTCTTGAAGGGAAAGATGTAACTCTGTGAGATGAATTAACAGAACACAGAGCAGTTTCTCAGAAAGCTTCTTTCCAGTTTTGAACGGAAGATATTTCCTTTTTCACCATAGCCCTCTATGGGCTTCCAAATATCCCTTTGCCAATTCCACAAGAACAGCCTTAGCGAAAGGCTTCTTGAAGGGAAAGATGTAACTCTGTGAGATGAATTAACAGAACACAGAGCAGTTTCTCAGAAAGCTTCTTTCCAGTTTTGAACGGAAGATATTTCCTTTTTCACCATAGGCCTCTATGGGCTTCCAAATATCCCTTTGCCAATTCCACAAGAACAGCCTTAGCGAAAGGCTTCTTGAAGGGAAAGATGTAACTCTGTGAGATGAATTAACAGAACACAGAGCAGTTTCTCAGAAAGCTTCTTTCCAGTTTTGAACGGAAGATATTTCCTTTTTCACCATAGGCCTCTATGGGCTTCCAAATATCCCTTTGCCAATTCCACAAGAACAGCCTTAGCGAAAGGCTTCTTGAAGGGAAAGATGTAACTCTGTGAGATGAATTAACAGAACACAGAGCAGTTTCTCAGAAAGCTTCTTTCCAGTTTTGAACGGAAGATATTTCCTTTTTCACCATAGCCCTCTATGGGCTTCCAAATATCCCTTTGCCAATTCCGCAAGAACAGCCTTAGCGAAAGGCTTCTTGAAGGGAAAGATGTAACTCTGTGAGATGAATTAACAGAACACAGAGCAGTTTCTCAGAAAGCTTCTTTCCAGTTTTGAACGGAAGATATTTCCTTTTTCACCGTAGCCCCCTATGGGCTTCCAAATATCCCTTTGCCAATTCCACAAGAACAGCCTTAGCGAAAGGCTTCTTGAAGGGAAAGATGTAACTCTGTGAGATGAATTAACAGAACACAGAGCAGTTTCTCAGAAAGCTTCTTTCCAGTTTTGAACGGAAGATATTTCCTTTTTCATCATAGGCCTCTATGGGCTTCCAAATATCCCTTTGCCAATTCCACAAGAACAGCCTTAGCGAAAGGCTTCTTGAAGGGAAAGATGTAACTCTGTGAGATGAATTAACAGAACACAGAGCAGTTTCTCAGAAAGCTTCTTTCCAGTTTTCAACGGAAGGTATTTCCTTTTTCACCATAGCCCTCTATGGGCTTCCAAATATCCCTTTGCCAATTCCACAAGAACAGCCTTAGCGAAAGGCTTCTTGAAGGGAAAGATGTAACTCTGTGAGATGAATTAACAGAACACAGAGCAGTTTCTCAGAAAGCTTCTTTCCAGTTTTGAACGGAAGATATTTCCTTTTTCACCATAGGCCTCTATGGGCTTCCAAATATCCCTTTGCCAATTCCACAAGAACAGCCTTAGCGAAAGGCTTCTTGAAGGGAAAGATGTAACTCTGTGAGATGAATTAACAGAACACAGAGCAGTTTCTCAGAAAGCTTCTTTCCAGTTTTGAACGGAAGATATTTCCTTTTTCACCATAGGCCTCTATGGGCTTCCAAATATCCCTTTGCCAATTCCACAAGAACAGCCTTAGCGAAAGGCTTCTTGAAGGGAAAGATGTAACTCTGTGAGATGAATTAACAGAACACAGAGCAGTTTCTCAGAAAGCTTCTTTCCAGTTTTGAACGGAAGGTATTTCCTTTTTCACCATAGCCGTCTATGGGCTTCCAAATATCCCTTTGCCAATTCCACAAGAACAGCCTTAGCGAAAGGCTTCTTGAAGGGAAAGATGTAACTCTGTGAGATGAATTAACAGAACACAGAGCAGTTTCTCAGAAAGCTTCTTTCCAGTTTTGAACGGAAGATATTTCCTTTTTCACCATAGCCCTCTATGGGCTTCCAAATATCCCTTTGCCAATTCCACAAGAACAGCCTTAGCGAAAGGCTTCTAGAAGGAAAGATGTAACTCTGTGAGATGAATTAACAGAACACAGAGCAGTTTCTCAGAAAGCTTCTTTCCAGTTGAGAACGGAAGATACTTCCTTTTTCACCGTAGCCCTGTATGGGCTTCCAAATATCCCTTTGCCAATTCCACAAGAACAGCCTTAGCGAAAGGCTTCTTGAAGGGAAAGATGTAACTCTGTGAGATGAATTAACAGAACACAGAGCAGTTTCTCAGAAAGCTTCTTTCCAGTTTTGAACGGAAGATATTTCCTTTTTCACCATAGGCCTCTATGGGCTTCCAAATATCCCTTTGCCAATTCCACAAGAACAGCCTTAGCGAAAGGCTTCTTGAAGGGAAAGATGTAACTCTGTGAGATGAATTAACAGAACACAGAGCAGTTTCTCAGAAAGCTTCTTTCCAGTTTTGAACGGAAGGTATTTCCTTTTTCACCATAGCCCTCTATGGGCTTCCAAATATCCCTTTGCCAATTCCACAAGAACAGCCTTAGCGAAAGGCTTCTTGAAGGGAAAGATGTAACTCTGTGAGATGAATTAACAGAACACAGAGCAGTTTCTCAGAAAGCTTCTTTCCAGTTTTGAACGGAAGATATTTCCTTTTTCACCATAACCCTCTATGGGCTTCCAAATATCCCTTTGCGAATTCCACAAGAACAGCCTTAGCGAAAGGCTTCTTGAAGGAAAGATGTAACTCTGTGAGATGAATTAACAGAACACAGAGCAGTTTCTCAGAAAGCTTCTTTCCAGTTTTGAACGGAAGATATTTCCTTTTTCACCATAGCCCTCTATGGGCTTCCAAATATCCCTTTGCCAATTCCACAAGAACAGCCTTAGCGAAAGGCTTCTTGAAGGGAAAGATGTAACTCTGTGAGATGAATTAACAGAACACAGAGCAGTTTCTCAGAAAGCTTCTTTCTAGTTGAGAACGGAAGATATTTCCTTTTTCACCGTAGCCCTGTATGGGCTTCCAAATATCCCTTTGCCAATTCCACAAGAACAGCCTTAGCGAAAGGCTTCTTGAAGGGAAAGATGTAACTCTGTGAGATGAATTAACAGAACACAGAGCAGTTTCTCAGAAAGCTTCTTTCCAGTTTTGAACGGAAGATATTTCCTTTTTCACCATAGCCCTCTATGGGCTTCCAAATATCCCTTTGCCAATTCCACAAGAACAGCCTTAGCGAAAGGCTTCTTGAAGGGAAAGATGTAACTCTGTGAGATGAATTAACAGAACACAGAGCAGTTTCTCAGAAAGCTTCTTTCCAGTTTTGAACGGAAGATATTTCCTTTTTCACCATAGGCCTCTATGGGCTTCCAAATATCCCTTTGCCAATTCCACAAGAACAGCCTTAGCGAAAGGCTTCTTGAAGGGAAAGATGTAACTCTGTGAGATGAATTAACAGAACACAGAGCAGTTTCTCAGAAAGCTTCTTTCCAGTTTTGAACGGAAGATATTTCCTTTTTCACCATAGGCCTCTATGGGCTTCCAAATATCCCTTTGCCAATTCCACAAGAACAGCCTTAGCGAAAGGCTTCTTGAAGGGAAAGATGTAACTCTGTGAGATGAATTAACAGAACACAGAGCAGTTTCTCAGAAAGCTTCTTTCCAGTTTTGAACGGAAGATATTTCCTTTTTCACCATAGCCCTCTATGGGCTTCCAAATATCCCTTTGCCAATTCCGCAAGAACAGCCTTAGCGAAAGGCTTCTTGAAGGGAAAGATGTAACTCTGTGAGATGAATTAACAGAACACAGAGCAGTTTCTCAGAAAGCTTCTTTCCAGTTTTGAACGGAAGATATTTCCTTTTTCACCGTAGCCCCCTATGGGCTTCCAAATATCCCTTTGCCAATTCCACAAGAACAGCCTTAGCGAAAGGCTTCTTGAAGGGAAAGATGTAACTCTGTGAGATGAATTAACAGAACACAGAGCAGTTTCTCAGAAAGCTTCTTTCCAGTTTTGAACGGAAGATATTTCCTTTTTCATCATAGGCCTCTATGGGCTTCCAAATATCCCTTTGCCAATTCCACAAGAACAGCCTTAGCGAAAGGCTTCTTGAAGGGAAAGATGTAACTCTGTGAGATGAATTAACAGAACACAGAGCAGTTTCTCAGAAAGCTTCTTTCCAGTTTTCAACGGAAGGTATTTCCTTTTTCACCATAGCCCTCTATGGGCTTCCAAATATCCCTTTGCCAATTCCACAAGAACAGCCTTAGCGAAAGGCTTCTTGAAGGGAAAGATGTAACTCTGTGAGATGAATTAACAGAACACAGAGCAGTTTCTCAGAAAGCTTCTTTCCAGTTTTGAACGGAAGATATTTCCTTTTTCACCATAGGCCTCTATGGGCTTCCAAATATCCCTTTGCCAATTCCACAAGAACAGCCTTAGCGAAAGGCTTCTTGAAGGGAAAGATGTAACTCTGTGAGATGAATTAACAGAACACAGAGCAGTTTCTCAGAAAGCTTCTTTCCAGTTTTGAACGGAAGATATTTCCTTTTTCACCATAGGCCTCTATGGGCTTCCAAATATCCCTTTGCCAATTCCACAAGAACAGCCTTAGCGAAAGGCTTCTTGAAGGGAAAGATGTAACTCTGTGAGATGAATTAACAGAACACAGAGCAGTTTCTCAGAAAGCTTCTTTCCAGTTTTGAACGGAAGGTATTTCCTTTTTCACCATAGCCGTCTATGGGCTTCCAAATATCCCTTTGCCAATTCCACAAGAACAGCCTTAGCGAAAGGCTTCTTGAAGGGAAAGATGTAACTCTGTGAGATGAATTAACAGAACACAGAGCAGTTTCTCAGAAAGCTTCTTTCCAGTTTTGAACGGAAGATATTTCCTTTTTCACCATAGCCCTCTATGGGCTTCCAAATATCCCTTTGCCAATTCCACAAGAACAGCCTTAGCGAAAGGCTTCTAGAAGGAAAGATGTAACTCTGTGAGATGAATTAACAGAACACAGAGCAGTTTCTCAGAAAGCTTCTTTCCAGTTGAGAACGGAAGATACTTCCTTTTTCACCGTAGCCCTGTATGGGCTTCCAAATATCCCTTTGCCAATTCCACAAGAACAGCCTTAGCGAAAGGCTTCTTGAAGGGAAAGATGTAACTCTGTGAGATGAATTAACAGAACACAGAGCAGTTTCTCAGAAAGCTTCTTTCCAGTTTTGAACGGAAGGTATTTCCTTTTTCACCATAGCCCTCTATGGGCTTCCAAATATCCCTTTGCCAATTCCACAAGAACAGCCTTAGCGAAAGGCTTCTTGAAGGGAAAGATGTAACTCTGTGAGATGAATTAACAGAACACAGAGCAGTTTCTCAGAAAGCTACTTTCCAGTTTTGAACGGAAGATATTTCCTTTTTCACCATAGGCCTCTATGGGCTTCCAAATATCCCTTTGCCAATTCCACAAGAACAGCCTTAGCGAAAGGCTTCTTGAAGGGAAAGATGTAACTCTGTGAGATGAATTAACAGAACACAGAGCAGTTTCTCAGAAAGCTTCTTTCAAGTTTTGAACGGAAGATATTTCCTTTTTCACCATAGCCCTCTATGGGCTTCCAAATATCCCTTTGCCAATTCCACAAGAACAGCCTTAGCGAAAGGCTTCTTGAAGGGAAAGATGTAACTCTGTGAGATGAATTAACAGAACACAGAGCAGTTTCTCAGAAAGCTTCTTTCCAGTTTTGAACGGAAGATATTTCCTTTTTCACCGTAGCCCCCTATGGGCTTCCAAATATCCCTTTGCCAATTCCACAAGAACAGCCTTAGCGAAAGGCTTCTTGAAGGGAAAGATGTAACTCTGTGAGATGAATTAACAGAACACAGAGCAGTTTCTCAGAAAGCTTCTTTCCAGTTTTGAACGGAAGATA
Organism: Chlorocebus sabaeus; assembly: GCF_047675955.1. Lineage (NCBI taxonomy): Eukaryota > Metazoa > Chordata > Mammalia > Primates > Cercopithecidae > Chlorocebus > Chlorocebus sabaeus. Next base: position 12,227 of record NW_027326851.1, read on the forward strand.
TTTCCTTTTTCACCATAGCCCTCTATGGGCTTCCAAATATCCCTTTGCCAATTCCACAAGAACAGCCTTAGCGAAAGGCTTCTTGAAGGGAAAGATGTAACTCTGTGAGATGAATTCACAGAACACAGAGCAGTTTCTCAGAAAGCTTCTTTCCAGTTTTGAACGGAAGATATTTCCTTTTTCAACATAGCCGTCTACGGGCTTCCAAATATCCCTTTGCCAATTCCACAAGAACAGCCTTAGCGAAAGGCTTCTTGAAGGGAAAGATGTAACTCTGTGAGATGAATTAACAGAACACAGAGCAGTTTCTCAGAAAGCTTCTTTCCAGTTTTGAACGGAAGGTATTTCCTTTTTCACCATAGCCCTCTATGGGCTTCCAAATATCCCTTTGCCAATTCCACAAGAACAGCCTTACCGAAAGGCTTCTTGAAGGGAAAGATGTAACTCTGTGAGATGAATTAACAGAACACAGAGCAGTTTCTCAGAAAGCTTCTTTCCAGTTTTGAACGGAAGGTATTTCCTTTTTCACCATAGCCCTCTATGGGCTTCCAAATATCCCTTTGCCAATTCCACAAGAACAGCCTTAGCGAAAGGCTTCTTGAAGGGAAAGATGTAACTCTGTGAGATGAATTAACAGAACACAGAGCAGTTTCTCAGAAAGCTTCTTTCCAGTTTTGAACGGAAGATATTTCCTTTTTCACCATAGCCCTCTATGGGCTTCCAAATATCCCTTTGCCAATTCCACAAGAACAGCCTTAGCGAAAGGCTTCTTGAAGGGAAAGATGTAACTCTGTGAGATGAATTAACAGAACACAGAGCAGTTTCTCAGAAAGCTTCTTTCCAGTTGAGAACGGAAGATATTTCCTTTTTCACCGTAGCCCTGTATGGGCTTCCAAATATCCCTTTGCCAATTCCACAAGAACAGCCTTAGCAAAAGGCTTCTTGAAGGGAAAGATGTAACTCTGTGAGATGAATTAACAGAACACAGAGCAGTTTCTCAGAAAGCTTCTTTCCAGTTTTGAACGGAAGGTATTTCCTTTTTCACCATAGCCCTCTATGGGCTTCCAAATATCCCTTTGCCAATTCCACAAGAACAGCCTTAGCGAAAGGCTTCTTGAAGGGAAAGATGTAACTCTGTGAGATGAATTAACAGAACACAGAGCAGTTTCTCAGAAAGCTTCTTTCCAGTTTTGAACGGAAGATATTTCCTTTTTCACCATAGGCCTCTATGGGCTTCCAAATATCCCTTTGCCAATTCCACAAGAACAGCCTTAGCGAAAGGCTTCTTGAAGGGAAAGATGTAACTCTGTGAGATGAATTAACAGAACACAGAGCAGTTTCTCAGAAAGCTTCTTTCCAGTTTTGAACGGAAGATATTTCCTTTTTCACCATAGCCCTCTATGGGCTTCCAAATATCCCTTTGCCAATTCCACAAGAACAGCCTTAGCGAAAGGCTTCTTGAAGGGAAAGATGTAACTCTGTGAGATGAATTAACAGAACACAGAGCAGTTTCTCAGAAAGCTTCTTTCCAGTTTTGAACGGAAGATATTTCCTTTTTCACCGTAGCCCCCTATGGGCTTCCAAATATCCCTTTGCCAATTCCACAAGAACAGCCTTAGCGAAAGGCTTCTTGAAGGGAAAGATGTAACTCTGTGAGATGAATTAACAGAACACAGAGCAGTTTCTCAGAAAGCTTCTTTCCAGTTTTGAACGGAAGATATTTCCTTTTTCATCATAGGCCTCTATGGGCTTCCAAATATCCCTTTGCCAATTCCACAAGAACAGCCTTAGCGAAAGGCTTCTTGAAGGGAAAGATGTAACTCTGTGAGATGAATTAACAGAACACAGAGCAGTTTCTCAGAAAGCTTCTTTCCAGTTTTGAACGGAAGGTATTTCCTTTTTCACCATAGCCCTCTATGGGCTTCCAAATATCCCTTTGCCAATTCCACAAGAACAGCCTTAGCGAAAGGCTTCTTGAAGGGAAAGATGTAACTCTGTGAGATGAATTAACAGAACACAGAGCAGTTTCTCAGAAAGCTTCTTTCCAGTTTTGAACGGAAGATATTTCCTTTTTCACCATAGGCCTCTATGGGCTTCCAAATATCCCTTTGCCAATTCCACAAGAACAGCCTTAGCGAAAGGCTTCTTGAAGGGAAAGATGTAACTCTGTGAGATGAATTAACAGAACACAGAGCAGTTTCTCAGAAAGCTTCTTTCCAGTTTTGAACGGAAGATATTTCCTTTTTCACCATAGGCCTCTATGGGCTTCCAAATATCCCTTTGCCAATTCCACAAGAACAGCCTTAGCGAAAGGCTTCTTGAAGGGAAAGATGTAACTCTGTGAGATGAATTAACAGAACACAGAGCAGTTTCTCAGAAAGCTTCTTTCCAGTTTTGAACGGAAGATATTTCCTTTTTCACCATAGCCCTCTATGGGCTTCCAAATATCCCTTTGCCAATTCCACAAGAACAGCCTTAGCGAAAGGCTTCTTGAAGGGAAAGATGTAACTCTGTGAGATGAATTAACAGAACACAGAGCAGTTTCTCAGAAAGCTTCTTTCCAGTTTTGAACGGAAGATATTTCCTTTTTCACCGTAGCCCCCTATGGGCTTCCAAATATCCCTTTGCCAATTCCACAAGAACAGCCTTAGCGAAAGGCTTCTTGAAGGGAAAGATGTAACTCTGTGAGATGAATTAACAGAACACAGAGCAGTTTCTCAGAAAGCTTCTTTCCAGTTTTGAACGGAAGATATTTCCTTTTTCACCATAGGCCTCTATGGGCTTCCAAATATCCCTTTGCCAATTCCACAAGAACAGCCTTAGCGAAAGGCTTCTTGAAGGGAAAGATGTAACTCTGTGAGATGAATTAACAGAACACAGAGCAGTTTCTCAGAAAGCTTCTTTCCAGTTTTGAACGGAAGGTATTTCCTTTTTCACCATAGCCCTCTATGGGCTTCCAAATATCCCTTTGCCAATTCCACAAGAACAGCCTTAGCGAAAGGCTTCTTGAAGGGAAAGATGTAACTCTGTGAGATGAATTAACAGAACACAGAGCAGTTTCTCAGAAAGCTTCTTTCCAGTTTTGAACGGAAGGTATTTCCTTTTTCACCATAGCCCTCTATGGGCTTCCAAATATCCCTTTGCCAATTCCACAAGAACAGCCTTACCGAAAGGCTTCTTGAAGGGAAAGATGTAACTCTGTGAGATGAATTAACAGAACACAGAGCAGTTTCTCAGAAAGCTTCTTTCCAGTTTTGAACGGAAGATATTTCCTTTTTCACCATAGCCCTCTATGGGCTTCCAAATATCCCTTTGCCAATTCCACAAGAACAGCCTTAGCGAAAGGCTTCTTGAAGGGAAAGATGTAACTCTGTGAGATGAATTAACAGAACACAGAGCAGTTTCTCAGAAAGCTTCTTTCCAGTTTTGAACGGAAGATATTTCCTTTTTCACCATAGCCCTCTATGGGCTTCCAAATATCCCTTTGCCAATTCCACAAGAACAGCCTTAGCGAAAGGCTTCTTGAAGGGAAAGATGTAACTCTGTGAGATGAATTAACAGAACACAGAGCAGTTTCTCAGAAAGCTTCTTTCCAGTTGAGAACGGAAGATATTTCCTTTTTCACCGTAGCCCTGTATGGGCTTCCAAATATCCCTTTGCCAATTCCACAAGAACAGCCTTAGCGAAAGGCTTCTTGAAGGGAAAGATGTAACTCTGTGAGATGAATTAACAGAACACAGAGCAGTTTCTCAGAAAGCTTCTTTCCAGTTTTGAACGGAAGGTATTTCCTTTTTCACCATAGCCCTCTATGGGCTTCCAAATATCCCTTTGCCAATTCCACAAGAACAGCCTTAGCGAAAGGCTTCTTGAAGGGAAAGATGTAACTCTGTGAGATGAATTAACAGAACACAGAGCAGTTTCTCAGAAAGCTTCTTTCCAGTTTTGAACGGAAGATATTTCCTTTTTCACCATAGGCCTCTATGGGCTTCCAAATATCCCTTTGCCAATTCCACAAGAACAGCCTTAGCGAAAGGCTTCTTGAAGGGAAAGATGTAACTCTGTGAGATGAATTAACAGAACACAGAGCAGTTTCTCAGAAAGCTTCTTTCCAGTTTTGAACGGAAGATATTTCCTTTTTCACCATAGCCCTCTATGGGCTTCCAAATATCCCTTTGCCAATTCCACAAGAACAGCCTTAGCGAAAGGCTTCTTGAAGGGAAAGATGTAACTCTGTGAGATGAATTAACAGAACACAGAGCAGTTTCTCAGAAAGCTTCTTTCCAGTTTTGAACGGAAGATATTTCCTTTTTCACCGTAGCCCCCTATGGGCTTCCAAATATCCCTTTGCCAATTCCACAAGAACAGCCTTAGCGAAAGGCTTCTTGAAGGGAAAGATGTAACTCTGTGAGATGAATTAACAGAACACAGAGCAGTTTCTCAGAAAGCTTCTTTCCAGTTTTGAACGGAAGATATTTCCTTTTTCATCATAGGCCTCTATGGGCTTCCAAATATCCCTTTGCCAATTCCACAAGAACAGCCTTAGCGAAAGGCTTCTTGAAGGGAAAGATGTAACTCTGTGAGATGAATTAACAGAACACAGAGCAGTTTCTCAGAAAGCTTCTTTCCAGTTTTGAACGGAAGGTATTTCCTTTTTCACCATAGCCCTCTATGGGCTTCCAAATATCCCTTTGCCAATTCCACAAGAACAGCCTTAGCGAAAGGCTTCTTGAAGGGAAAGATGTAACTCTGTGAGATGAATTAACAGAACACAGAGCAGTTTCTCAGAAAGCTTCTTTCCAGTTTTGAACGGAAGATATTTCCTTTTTCACCATAGCCCTCTATGGGCTTCCAAATATCCCTTTGCCAATTCCACAAGAACAGCCTTAGCGAAAGGCTTCTTGAAGGGAAAGATGTAACTCTGTGAGATGAATTAACAGAACACAGAGCAGTTTCTCAGAAAGCTTCTTTCCAGTTTTGAACGGAAGATATTTCCTTTTTCACCATAGGCCTCTATGGGCTTCCAAATATCCCTTTGCCAATTCCACAAGAACAGCCTTAGCGAAAGGCTTCTTGAAGGGAAAGATGTAACTCTGTGAGATGAATTAACAGAACACAGAGCAGTTTCTCAGAAAGCTTCTTTCCAGTTTTGAACGGAAGATATTTCCTTTTTCACCATAGCCCTCTATGGGCTTCCAAATATCCCTTTGCCAATTCCACAAGAACAGCCTTAGCGAAAGGCTTCTTGAAGGGAAAGATGTAACTCTGTGAGATGAATTAACAGAACACAGAGCAGTTTCTCAGAAAGCTTCTTTCCAGTTTTGAACGGAAGATATTTCCTTTTTCACCGTAGCCCCCTATGGGCTTCCAAATATCCCTTTGCCAATTCCACAAGAACAGCCTTAGCGAAAGGCTTCTTGAAGGGAAAGATGTAACTCTGTGAGATGAATTAACAGAACACAGAGCAGTTTCTCAGAAAGCTTCTTTCCAGTTTTGAACGGAAGTTATTTCCTTTTTCACCATAGGCCTCTATGGGCTTCCAAATATCCCTTTGCCAATTCCACAAGAACAGCCTTAGCGAAAGGCTTCTTGAAGGGAAAGATGTAACTCTGTGAGATGAATTAACAGAACACAGAGCAGTTTCTCAGAAAGCTTCTTTCCAGTTTTGAACGGAAGGTATTTCCTTTTTCACCATAGCCCTCTATGGGCTTCCAAATATCCCTTTGCCAATTCCACAAGAACAGCCTTAGCGAAAGGCTTCTTGAAGGGAAAGATGTAACTCTGTGAGATGAATTAACAGAACACAGAGCAGTTTCTCAGAAAGCTTCTTTCCAGTTTTGAACGGAAGATATTTCCTTTTTCACCATAGGCCTCTATGGGCTTCCAAATATCCCTTTGCCAATTCCACAAGAACAGCCTTAGCGAAAGGCTTCTTGAAGGGAAAGATGTAACTCTGTGAGATGAATTAACAGAACACAGAGCAGTTTCTCAGAAAGCTTCTTTCCAGTTTTGAACGGAAGATATTTCCTTTTTCACTATAGCCCTCTATGGGCTTCCAAATATCCCTTTGCCAATTCCACAAGAACAGCCTTAGCGAAAGGCTTCTTGAAGGGAAAGATGTAACTCTGTGAGATGAATTAACAGAACACAGAGCAGTTTCTCAGAAAGCTTCTTTCCAGTTTTGAACGGAAGATATTTCCTTTTTCACCATAGCCCTCTATGGGCTTCCAAATATCCCTTTGCCAATTCCACAAGAACAGCCTTAGCGAAAGGCTTCTTGAAGGGAAAGATGTAACTCTGTGAGATGAATTAACAGAACACAGAGCAGTTTCTCAGAAAGCTTCTTTCCAGTTTTGAACGGAAGATATTTCCGTTTTCACCATAGGCCTCTATGGGCTTCCAAATATCCCTTTGCCAATTCCACAAGAACAGCCTTAGCGAAAGTCTTCTTGAAGGGAAAGATGTAACTCTGTGAGATGAATTAACAGAACACAGAGCAGTTTCTCAGAAAGCTTCTTTCCAGTTTTGAACGGAAGGTATTTCCTTTTTCACCATAGCCCTCTATGGGCTTCCAAATATCCCTTTGCCAATTCCACAAGAACAGCCTTAGCGAAAGGCTTCTTGAAGGGAAAGATGTAACTCTGTGAGATGAATTAACAGAACACAGAGCAGTTTCTCAGAAAGCTTCTTTCCAGTTTTGAACGGAAGATATTTCCTTTTTCACCATAACCCTCTATGGGCTTCCAAATATCCCTTTGCCAATTCCACAAGAACAGCCTTAGCGAAAGGCTTCTTGAAGGAAAGATGTAACTCTGTGAGATGAATTAACAGAACACAGAGCAGTTTCTCAGAAAGCTTCTTTCCAGTTTTGAACGGATGATATTTCCTTTTTCACCATAGCCCTCTATGGGCTTCCAAATATCCCTTTGCCAATTCCACAAGAACAGCCTTAGCGAAAGGCTTCTTGAAGGGAAAGATGTAACTCTGTGAGATGAATTAACAGAACACAGAGCAGTTTCTCAGAAAGCTTCTTTCCAGTTGAGAACGGAAGATATTTCCTTTTTCACCGTAGCCCTGTATGGGCTTCCAAATATCCCTTTGCCAATTCCACAAGAACAGCCTTAGCGAAAGGCTTCTTGAAGGGAAAGATGTAACTCTGTGAGATGAATTAACAGAACACAGAGCAGTTTCTCAGAAAGCTTCTTTCCAGTTTTGAACGGAAGATATTTCCTTTTTCACCATAGCCCTCTATGGGCTTCCAAATATCCCTTTGCCAATTCCACAAGAACAGCCTTAGCGAAAGGCTTCTTGAAGGGAAAGATGTAACTCTGTGACATGAATTAAGAGAACACAGAGCAGTTTCTCAGAAAGCTTCTTTCCAGTTTTGAACGGAAGATATTTCCTTTTTCACCATAGGCCTCTATGGGCTTCCAAATATCCCTTTGCCAATTCCACAAGAACAGCCTTAGCGAAAGGCTTCTTGAAGGGAAAGATGTAACTCTGTGAGATGAATTAACAGAACACAGAGCAGTTTCTCAGAAAGCTTCTTTCCAGTTTTGAACGGAAGATATTTCCTTTTTCACCATAGGCCTCTATGGGCTTCCAAATATCCCTTTGCCAATTCCACAAGAACAGCCTTAGCGAAAGGCTTCTTGAAGGGAAAGATGTAACTCTGTGAGATGAATTAACAGAACACAGAGCAGTTTCTCAGAAAGCTTCTTTCCAGTTTTGAACGGAAGGTATTTCCTTTTTCACCATAGCCCTCTATGGGCTTCCAAATATCCCTTTGCCAATTCCACAAGAACAGCCTTACCGAAAGGCTTCTTGAAGGGAAAGATGTAACTCTGTGAGATGAATTAACAGAACACAGAGCAGTTTCTCAGAAAGCTTCTTTTCAGTTTTGAACGGAAGATATTTCCTTTTTCACCATAGCCCTCTATGGGCTTCCAAATATCCCTTTGCCAATTCCACAAGAACAGCCTTAGCGAAAGGCTTCTTGAAGGAAAGATGTAACTCTGTGAGATGAATTAACAGAACACAGAGCAGTTTCTCAGAAAGCTTCTTTCCAGTTTTGAACGGAAGATATTTCCTTTTTCACCATAGCCCTCTATGGGCTTCCAAATATCCCTTTGCCAATTCCACAAGAACAGCCTTAGCGAAAGGCTTCTTGAAGGGAAAGATGTAACTCTGTGAGATGAATTAAGAGAACACAGAGCAGTTTCTCAGAAAGCTTCTTTCCAGTTGAGAACGGAAGATATTTCCTTTTTCACCGTAGCCCTGTATGGGCTTCCAAATATCCCTTTGCCAATTCCACAAGAACAGCCTTAGCGAAAGGCTTCTTGAAGGGAAAGATGTAACTCTGTGAGATGAATTAACAGAACACAGAGCAGTTTCTCAGAAAGCTTCTTTCCAGTTTTGAACGGAAGGTATTTCCTTTTTCACCATAGCCCTCTATGGGCTTCCAAATATCCCTTTGCCAATTCCACAAGAACAGCCTTAGCGAAAGGCTTCTTGAAGGGAAAGATGTAACTCTGTGAGATGAATTAACAGAACACAGAGCAGTTTCTCAGAAAGCTTCTTTCCAGTTTTGAACGGAAGATATTTCCTTTTTCACCATAGGCCTCTATGGGCTTCCAAATATCCCTTTGCCAATTCCACAAGAACAGCCTTAGCGAAAGGCTTCTTGAAGGGAAAGATGTAACTCTGTGAGATGAATTAACAGAACACAGAGCAGTTTCTCAGAAAGCTTCTTTCCAGTTTTGAACGGAAGATATTTCCTTTTTCACCATAGCCCTCTATGGGCTTCCAAATATCCCTTTGCCAATTCCACAAGAACAGCCTTAGCGAAAGGCTTCTTGAAGGGAAAGATGTAACTCTGTGAGATGAATTAACAGAACACAGAGCAGTTTCTCAGAAAGCTTCTTTCCAGTTTTGAACGGAAGATATTTCCTTTTTCACCGTAGCCCCCTATGGGCTTCCAAATATCCCTTTGCCAATTCCACAAGAACAGCCTTAGCGAAAGGTTTCTTGAAGGGAAAGATGTAACTCTGTGAGATGAATTAACAGAACACAGAGCAGTTTCTCAGAAAGCTTCTTTCCAGTTTTGAACGGAATATATTTCCTTTTTCATTATAGGCCTCTATGGGCTTCCAAATATCCCTTTGCCAATTCCACAAGAACAGCCTTAGCGAAAGGCTTCTTGAAGGGAAAGATGTAACTCTGTGAGATGAATTAACAGAACACAGAGCAGTTTCTCAGAAAGCTTCTTTCCAGTTTTGAACGGAAGGTATTTCCTTTTTCACCATAGCCCTCTATGGGCTTCCAAATATCCCTTTGCCAATTCCACAAGAACAGCCTTAGCGAAAGGCTTCTTGAAGGGAAAGATGTAACTCTGTGAGATGAATTAACAGAACACAGAGCAGTTTCTCAGAAAGCTTCTTTCCAGTTTTGAACGGAAGATATTTCCTTTTTCACCATAGGCCTCTATGGGCTTCCAAATATCCCTTTGCCAATTCCACAAGAACAGCCTTAGCGAAAGGCTTCTTGAAGGGAAAGATGTAACTCTGTGAGATGAATTAACAGAACACAGAGCAGTTTCTCAGAAAGCTTCTTTCCAGTTTTGAACGGAAGATATTTCCTTTTTCACCATAGGCCTCTATGGGCTTCCAAATATCCCTTTGCCAATTCCACAAGAACAGCCTTAGCGAAAGGCTTCTTGAAGGGAAAGATGTAACTCTGTGAGATGAATTAACAGAACACAGAGCAGTTTCTCAGAAAGCTTCTTTCCAGTTTTGAACGGAAGGTATTTCCTTTTTCACCATAGCCCTCTATGGGCTTCCAAATATCCCTTTGCCAATTCCACAAGAACAGCCTTAGCGAAAGGCTTCTTGAAGGGAAAGATGTAACTCTGTGAGATGAATTAACAGAACACAGAGCAGTTTCTCAGAAAGCTTCTTTCCAGTTTTGAACGGAAGATATTTCCTTTTTCACCATAGCCCTCTATGGGCTTCCAAATATCCCTTTGCCAATTCCACAAGAACAGCCTTAGCGAAAGGCTTCTTGAAGGAAAGATGTAACTCTGTGAGATGAATTAACAGAACACAGAGCAGTTTCTCAGAAAGCTTCTTTCCAGTTGAGAACGGAAGATATTTCCTTTTTCACCGTAGCCCTGTATGGGCTTCCAAATATCCCTTTGCCAATTCCACAAGAACAGCCTTAGCGAAAGGCTTCTTGAAGGGAAAGATGTAACTCTGTGAGATGAATTAACAGAACACAGAGCAGTTTCTCAGAAAGCTTCTTTCCAGTTTTGAACGGAAGGTATTTCCTTTTTCACCATAGCCCTCTATGGGCTTCCAAATATCCCTTTGCCAATTCCACAAGAACAGCCTTAGCGAAAGGCTTCTTGAAGGGAAAGATGTAACTCTGTGAGATGAATTAACAGAACACAGAGCAGTTTCTCAGAAAGCTACTTTCCAGTTTTGAACGGAAGATATTTCCTTTTTCACCATAGGCCTCTATGGGCTTCCAAATATCCCTTTGCCAATTCCACAAGAACAGCCTTAGCGAAAGGCTTCTTGAAGGGAAAGATGTAACTCTGTGAGATGAATTAACAGAACACAGAGCAGTTTCTCAGAAAGCTTCTTTCCAGTTTTGAACGGAAGATATTTCCTTTTTCACCATAGCCCTCTATGGGCTTCCAAATATCCCTTTGCCAATTCCACAAGAACAGCCTTAGCGAAAGGCTTCTTGAAGGGAAAGATGTAACTCTGTGAGATGAATTAACAGAACACAGAGCAGTTTCTCAGAAAGCTTCTTTCCAGTTTTGAACGGAAGATATTTCCTTTTTCACCGTAGCCCCCTATGGGCTTCCAAATATCCCTTTGCCAATTCCACAAGAACAGCCTTAGCGAAAGGCTTCTTGAAGGGAAAGATGTAACTCTGTGAGATGAATTAACAGAACACAGAGCAGTTTCTCAGAAAGCTTCTTTCCAGTTTTGAACGGAAGATATTTCCTTTTTCACTATAGCCCTCTATGGGCTTCCAAATATCCCTTTGCCATTTCCACAAGAACAGCCTTAGCGAAAGGCTTCTTGAAGGGAAAGATGTAACTCTGTGAGATGAATTAACAGAACACAGAGCAGTTTCTCAGAAACCTTCTTTCCAGTTTTGAACGGAAGATATTTCCTTTTTCACCATAGCCCTCTATGGGCTTCCAAATATCCCTTTGCCAATTCCACAAGAACAGCCTTAGCGAAAGGCTTCTTGAAGGGAAAGATGTAACTCGGTGAGATGAATTAACAGAACACAGAGCAGTTTCTCAGAAAGCTTCTTTCCAGTTTTGAACGGAAGATATTTCCTTTTTCACCATAGGCCTCTATGGGCTTCCAAATATCCCTTTGCCAATTCCACAAGAACAGCCGTAGCGAAAGGCTTCTTGAAGGGAAAGATGTAACTCTGTGAGATGAATTAACAGAACACAGAGCAGTTTCTCAGAAAGCTTCTTTCCAGTTTTGAACGGAAGGTATTTCCTTTTTCACCATAGCCCTCTATGGGCTTCCAAATATCCCTTTGCCAATTCCACAAGAACAGCCTTAGCGAAAGGCTTCTTGAAGGAAAGATGTAACTCTGTGAGATGAATTAACAGAACACAGAGCAGTTTCTCAGAAAGCTTCTTTCCAGTTTTGAACGGAAGATATTTCCTTTTTCACCATAGCCCTCTATGGGCTTCCAAATATCCCTTTGCCAATTCCACAAGAACAGCCTTAGCGAAAGGCTTCTTGAAGGGAAAGATGTAACTCTGTGAGATGAATTAACAGAACACAGAGCAGTTTCTCAGAAAGCTTCTTTCCAGTTTTGAACGGAAGATATTTCCTTTTTCACCGTAGCCCTCTATGGGCTTCCAAATATCCCTTTGCCAATTCCACAAGAACAGCCTTAGCGAAAGGCTTCTTGAAGGGAAAGATGTAACTCTGTGAGATGAATTAACAGAACACAGAGCAGTTTCTCAGAAAGCTTCTTTCCAGTTTTGAACGGAAGGTATTTCCTTTTTCACCATAGCCCTCTATGGGCTTCCAAATATCCCTTTGCCAATTCCACAAGAACAGCCTTAGCGAAAGGCTTCTTGAAGGGAAAGATGTAACTCTGTGAGATGAATTAACAGAACACAGAGCAGTTTCTCAGAAAGCTTCTTTCCAGTTTTGAACGGAAGATATTTCCTTTTTCACCATAGCCCTCTAGGGGCTTCCAAATATCCCTTTGCCAATTCCACAAGAACAGCCTTAGCGAAAGGCTTCTTGAAGGGAAAGATGTAACTCTGTGAGATGAATTAACAGAACACAGAGCAGTTTCTCAGAAAGCTTCTTTCCAGTTTTGAACGGAAGATATTTCCTTTTTCACCATAGCCCTCTATGGGCTTCCAAATATCCCTTTGCCAATTCCACAAGAACAGCCTTAGCGAAAGGCTTCTTGAAGGGAAAGATGTAACTCTGTGAGATGAATTAACAGAACACAGAGCAGTTTCTCAGAAAGCTTCTTTCCAGTTTTGAACGGAAGATATTTCCTTTTTCACCATAGCCCTCTATGGGCTTCCAAATATCCCTTTGCCAATTCCACAAGAACAGCCTTAGCGAAAGGCTTCTTGAAGGGAAAGATGTAACTCTGTGAGATGAATTAACAGAACACAGAGCAGTTTCTCAGAAAGCTTCTTTCCAGTTTTGAACGGAAGATATTTCCTTTTTCACCATAACCCTCTATGGGCTTCCAAATATCCCTTTGCCAATTCCACAAGAACAGCCTTAGCGAAAGGCTTCTTGAAGGAAAGATGTAACTCTGTGAGATGAATTAACAGAACACAGAGCAGTTTCTCAGAAAGCTTCTTTCCAGTTTTGAACGGAAGATATTTCCTTTTTCACCATAGCCCTCTATGGGCTTCCAAATATCCCATTGCCAATTCCACAAGAACAGCCTTAGCGAAAGGCTTCTTGAAGGGAAAGATGTAACTCTGTGAGATGAATTAACAGAACACAGAGCAGTTTCTCAGAAAGCTTCTTTCCAGTTGAGAACGGAAGATATTTCCTTTTTCACCGTAGCCCTGTATGGGCTTCCAAATATCCCTTTGCCAATTCCACAAGAACAGCCTTAGCGAAAGGCTTCTTGAAGGGAAAGATGTAACTCTGTGAGATGAATTAACAGAACACAGAGCAGTTTCTCAGAAAGCTTCTTTCCAGTTTTGAACGGAAGATATTTCCTTTTTCACCATAGCCCTCTTTGGGCTTCCAAATATCCCTTTGCCAATTCCACAAGAACAGCCTTAGCGAAAGGCTTCTTGAAGGGAAAGATGTAACTCTGTGAGATGAATTAACAGAACATAGAGCAGTTTCTCAGAAAGCTTCTTTCCAGTTTTGAACGGAAGATATTTCCTTTTTCACCATAGCCCTCTAAGGCTTCCAAATATCCCTTTGCCAATTCCCCAAGAACAGCCTTAGCGAAAGGCTTCTTGAAGGAAAGATGTAACTCTGTGAGATGAATTAACAGAACACAGAGCAGTTTCTCAGAAAGCTTCTTTCCAGTTTTGAACGGAAGATATTTCCTTTTTCACCATAGGCCTCTATGGGCTTCCAAATATCCATTTGCCAATTCCACAAGAACAGCCTTAGCGAAAGGCTTATTGAAGGGAAAGATGTAACTCTGTGAGATGAATTAACAGAACACAGAGCAGTTTCTCAGAAAGCTTCTTTCCAGTTTTGAACGGAAGATATTTCCTTTTTCACCATAGCCCTCTATGGGCTTCCAAATATCCCTTTGCCAATTCCACAAGAACAGCCTTAGCGAAAGGCTTCTTGAAGGGAAAGATGTAATTCTGTGAGATGAATTAACAGAACACAGAGCAGTTTCTCAGAAAGCTTCTTTCCAGTTTTGAACGGAAGATATTTCCTTTTTCACCGTAGCCCCCTATGGGCTTCCAAATATCCCTTTGCCAATTCCACAAGTACAGCCTTAGCGAAAGGCTTCTTGAAGGGAAAGATGTAACTCTGTGAGATGAATTAACAGAACACAGAGCAGTTTCTCAGAAAGCTTCTTTCCAGTTTTGAACGGAAGATATTTCCTTTTTCACCATAGGCCTCTATGGGCTTCCAAATATCCCTTTGCCAATTCCACAAGAACAGCCTTAGCGAAAGGCTTCTTGAAGGGAAAGATGTAACTCTGTGAGATGAATTAACAGAACACAGAGCAGTTTCTCAGAAAGCTTCTTTCCAGTTTTGAACGGAAGATATTTCCTTTTTCACTATAGCCCTCTATGTGCTTCCAAATATCCCTTTGCCAATTCCACAAGAACAGCCTTAGCGAAAGGCTTCTTGAAGGTAAAGATGTAACTCTGTGAGATGAATTAACAGAACACAGAGCAGTTTCTCAGAAAGCTTCTTTCCAGTTTTGAACGGAAGATATTTCCTTTTTCACCATAGCCCTCTAGGGGCTTCCAAATATCCCTTTGCCAATTCCACAAGAACAGCCTTAGCGAAAGGCTTCTTGAAGGGAAAGATGTAACTCTGTGAGATGAATTAACAGAACACAGAGCAGTTTCTCAGAAAGCTTCTTTCCAGTTTTGAACGGAAGATATTTCCTTTTTCACCGTAGCCCTCTATGGGCTTCCAAATATCCCTTTGCCAATTCCACAAGAACAGCCTTAGCGAAAGGCTTCTTGAAGGGAAAGATGTAACTCTGTGAGATGAATTAACAGAACACAGAGCAGTTTATCAGAAAGCTTCTTTCCAGTTTTGAACGGAAGGTATTTCCTTTTTCACCATAGCCCTCTATGGGCTTCCAAATATCCCTTTGCCAATTCCACAAGAACAGCCTTAGCGAAAGGCTTCTTGAAGGGAAAGATGTAACTCTGTGAGATGAATTAACAGAACACAGAGCAGTTTCTCAGAAAGCTTCTTTCCAGTTTTGAACGGAAGATATTTCCTTTTTCACCATAACCCTCTATGGGCTTCCAAATATCCCTTTGCCAATTCCACAAGAACAGCCTTAGCGAAAGGCTTCTTGAAGGAAAGATGTAACTCTGTGAGATGAATTAACAGAACACAGAGCAGTTACTCAGAAAGCTTCTTTCCAGTTTTGAACGGAAGATATTTCCTTTTTCACCATAGCCCTCTATGGGCTTCCAAATATCCCTTTGCCAATTCCACAAGAACAGCCTTAGCGAAAGGCTTCTTGAAGGGAAAGATGTAACTCTGTGAGATGAATTAACAGAACACAGAGCAGTTTCTCAGAAAGCTTCTTTCCAGTTGAGAACGGAAGATATTTCCTTTTTCACCGTAGCCCTGTATGGGCTTCCAAATATCCCTTTGCCAATTCCACAAGAACAGCCTTAGCGAAAGGCTTCTTGAAGGGAAAGATGTAACTCTGTGAGATGAATTAACAGAACACAGAGCAGTTTCTCAGAAAGCTTCTTTCCAGTTTTGAACGGAAGGTATTTCCTTTTTCACCATAGCCCTCTAGGGGCTTCCAAATATCCCTTTGCCAATTCCACAAGAACAGCCTTAGCGAAAGGCTTCTTGAAGGGAAAGATGTAACTCTGTGAGATGAATTAACAGAACCCAGAGCAGTTTCTCAGAAAGCTTCTTTCCAGTTTTGAACGGAAGATATTTCCTTTTTCAC
>NW_027326852.1:0-10000 GCF_047675955.1 Chlorocebus sabaeus
CGTTTCCCTGTTTTCCCGGGTGCTGGACGTATCCTGTCAAGAGACCCGAGGGTGACTCGTTGCGTTAAACACCTTGATTGGCTTTGTGAGTTTGTTTCTGAGATGCGGTCTCGCTCTGTCCCCCCGACTGGAGTGCAGTGGCATGATCTCAGCTCACTGCAACCTCTGCCTCCCGGGTCCCAGCGATTCTCCTGCCTTCAGCGGCACCATGCCCGGCTCCTCTTTTAATTTGTAGTAGACACGGGGTTTCGCCCTGTTTCACTGCCTTTCACTGTAGAGTCTCGATAAGAGCCACACCTCGTTCTGTGCCACAGAATGACTTCTTTATCATGCCGACTCTGGAAAGCCCGGCCCCTTGTGATCCATTTCAAACCGAGAGTCACCTCATGTTTGGAAAGCGGATCCGCTCCCAAGTTCGGTGGAGGGATGTGACATATGTAGGACGAGGGACTCTCTTTCTTCTGAGTCGGTCTGCACGGTGGGGCCTAGGGCTGGAGCTCTCTCTGTGCGGACCGCTGGCTCCCTCTGCCTGGGGTTCCATCGGCCCCACCCTAGAACGAGGGCCTTGGCAGACTCTGGCCCTTCCTGGCCCTTAAGTCGCTGTCAGAAACCCCATCTCGCGCTCGGATGTCCTGAATGACTGTGGCTTGCGCCTCTCTGGAAACATTTGAAATCTATCCTCTACGCGTGGCCACCTAAAACCACAGGAGCTTGGGACACACGGCCGCCATCCACCTCACTGGTTTTGGGAGAGAATGCTGAAAGTCTCTTGCCGACTCTCTCTCTCTTGACTTGAGTTCTTCACGGGCGTCTGGTTAAGACGCAGTGAGACCAGATGTGTGAACTCAGGCCGGGTGCTGGTGGCTCACGCCTGTAACCCCAACACTTTGGGAGGCCGAGGCCATCCATAGGATCCCTTAGAGGAATCCCCTAACCCCGGGGAAGTTGAGGCTGCAGTGAGCCATAATGGTGTCAGTGCACTCCAGCCTGGGCGAAAGACAGAGCGAGACCCTGTCACAGACAGACAGACAGACAGACAGACAGACAGACACGCAGGCAGGCAGGCAGGCAGGCAGGCAGGTAGACAGCAGCTGTATTATGTTCTTCTCAGGGTGGGAAGCAAAAATAACAGCAGACAGCACTTAACGTTTCTGTTGTTGTTCTTGTTTTGGACGGAGTTTTCACTCTTGTTGCCCACGCTGGAGTGCAATGGCCACCATCTCGAGGGATCCGCCTGCCCTCGGCCTCCCAAAGTGCGGGGATGACAGGCGTGAGCGTACCGCACCCGGCTCCCCCCCCCCCCCCCCCATCCGCCCCCCAACCACCACCGCTTGTCTTCCGGACAGTTTTACGGCACAGTGTTTGGTTGGCCTGCTTACATTCATTCTACATAGAAATTTAGGATGTCAGCTTCTGGCCTCATGGACTCCGAGCTGAGGAGTCCCCTGGTCTGTCTATCACAGGACCGTACACGTAAGGAGTAGAAAAACCGCAACGTTCAAAATCAGTAATTTTGTGATACAGAAATACACGGATTCACCCAAAACACGGAAACTTTTACAAATTGTCTTTGTTAGTCCTGATGTCTGTGTCAGTGATTCTTTTAGGTTTGGACCTTGACCGAGAGAATTTCCAGTCGGTCTCTCGTCTCTCGTCTCTCGTCTCCGGACGGACAGAAGTTCCAGATGATCCGATGGGTGGGGGGGGTCTTAGGCTGTGTGCCCCCAGGGGCCCTGGTCGATGAGTTGTGGGGATCGCCTGGGAGGGCGCGGTGACCCACTGTGCTGTGGGGGCCTCCATCCTTCCGCCTCCCGCCTCCCCCTCCAGGCGATCCCAATTCATTCCAGGCTGACAGTCTCATTGGCAGACGTCGGGCATCACCTAGCGGCCACTGTTACTCTGAAAATGGAGGCCTCAACAGAGGAAGGAAGCTCAGGCCGCCTGCGCACAGCCTGGGGCAACTGTGTCTTCTCCACCGCCCCCGCCCCCACCTCCAAGCTCCCCCCTTCTTGGTTGCCTAGGAAATGGCCACTTTGACGACTGGGCCGGAGTGACCTTTGATCAGGCAGCATAAGTAAGTAAATCAATCAATCAATCAATACATAAATGTAAATACAATACAATTTATGTATTGTATTATGTACAATAAAGTAGTACGGGCGTGGTGGCTCACGCCTGTCCTCCCAGCACTTTGGGAGGCCGAGGCGGGCAGATCACCTGAGGTCGGCAGTTCGAGACCAGCCTGACCCACATGGAGAAACCCCGTCTCTACTGAAAATACCAAATTAGCGGGGCGCAGTGGCACATGCCTGTAATCCCAGCTACTCGGGAAGGGAAACTGAGGCAGGAGAATTGCTTGAACCTGGGAGGCGGAGATCGCAGTGAGGCGAGATGGCGCCATTGCGCTCCAGTCTGAGCAACAGGCGCGAAACTGCGTCTCAAAAAAAAAGCAAAAAACAAAAAAGCAAACCAAAACACAAACAAACTAACAAACACACAAAAAAACACCATTCTCTGTGAAACTGCTTTGTAGTGTGTGTATTCGTCTCACAGAGTTAAACCTTTCTTTTGAATCAGCAGGTTGGAAGGATTTTTTTGTAGAATCTGTCTATGTACATTTAGGAGACCCTTGTGTCGTATGGTGAAAAAATCTTATGTTTTCAGATAAAAACGAGAGAGAAGGTCTTCATGAAACAGCTTTCTGTTGTGTGGATTCCTCATACAGAGTTAAAACTGCCTTTGGATTCAGCAGTTTGGAAGCAGCATGGACATTTGGGAGCCCATTGGGGCCTATTGTGAGAAAGCGAACATCCCCACCCCAGAAATAATAAAGCAGCTCTCTATGATACTGCTTTGTGATGTGTGGATTCATGCCACAGAATTACAACAAATTTTTGATTTAGGAGGTTTGAAGCAGTCTTTCTGTAGAATCCGCGAATATACCTTTGGGAGCCCATTGAGGCCTACTGTGAAAAACCGAATATCCCCAAATGAAAACTAGAAAGAAGCTGTCTCTGAAACTGCTTTGTGGTGTGTGGATTCATCTCACAGAGTGAAACCTTTCTTTTGATATACCAGGTTGGAAGCGCCCCTTTTGTAGAATCTACAAAAGGGCATTTGGGAGCTGTTTGAGGCCTAGGGTGAAAAACAGAAAATCGGTAGATAAAAACTAACAAGAAGCTATCTGCAAAACTGCTTTGCGATGTGTAGATTCCTCTGACAGAGTTACATCTTTCTGTTGATTCAGCAGATTGGAAGCATTTTGGGGTGTGTGTGTGTGTGTGTGTGTGTGTGTGTGTGTGTGTGTGTGTGTTTTGACAGAGTCTCACTCTGTCCCCCAGGCTGGAGTGCAGTGACACCATCTCGGCTCGCTGCAACCTCTGCCTCCCAGTTGAAGGGATTCTCCTGCCTCAGCCTCCCAAGTAGTTGGGGTTACAGGCACCCGCTACCAGGCCCGGCTAATTTTTTGTATTCTTGGTAGAGATGGGGTTTCATCGTTTTGGCCAGGCTGGTCTTGAACTCCTGACCTCAGGTGATCCACCCACCTCTGCCTCCCAAAATGCTGGGATGACAGGCGTGAGCCACTGCACGCGGCCGATTGGAAGCAGTTTTTTGGCAGAATCTTCAAAGGGACATTTGGGAGCCCTTTGTGGCTTATGGTGACACTGAACATCCCCAGATGAAAACGAGAAAAAATGCTACTGGTGAAACTGCTTCTTGACGTGTGGATTCACCTCGAACGGATACATCTGTTGAACCAGGAGGTTGGAAACACGCTTTCTGTAGAATCTGTGAAGGGACATTTGGAAACCCATTGAGGCCTACGTTGAAAAACAGAATATCCACAGATTGAAACAAGAAAGACGCTATCTGTCAAATTGATTCGTGATGCGCAGATTGATCTCTCAGCGATAAACCATTCTTTTGATTCATCATGTTAGAAACACTTTTTTTTGGCAGTCTCTCTGAACGGATTTTTGGGAGCCCCTTTAGGCCTATGGCGAATAACCAAATATTCCCAGATAAAAATGAGAAAGAATGTATTTGAGAAACTGCTTTGCGATGTGTGGACTCATCCTAAAGAGTTACACCTTTCTTTTGATTAGGCGGGTTGGAGACGCTCTCTTTGTAGAGATTCCAAAGGGACGTGTGGGAGCCCTTGAGGCCTATGGTGACAAACTGAATATCCCCAGACAAAGACCAGAGAGAATATTTCATTGAATCTGCTTCGTGATGTCTGGATTTATCTGCCAGCGCAGAACGTATTCTTTGTTTGTTTGTGTGTGTGTGTGTGAGTCAGCAGGTTGGAAATGCTCTTTTTGTTGAGTGTGTGGGAAGACATTTCCAAGCCCATTAATTCCGGTTGTCCAAACCAGATTGTCCCCCCGAGAAAAGCCATGAAGAAGCGAAACGATCTGTGAAACTGCTTTGCGTGACTGGATGCATCTCACAGAGTTAAACCTTTCTTTTGATTCACGTGTTGGAAACACGCTTTCTCTAGAATTTGCCAAGGCATATTTGGGAGCCCATGGAGGCCTATGTTGAAAAATCAAATATCCCCAGAGAAGCAGTAGAAAGAAGCTATCTGTGAATTGGCTTTGTGAGATGTGGATTCATCTCACAGAGTTAAACCCGTGTTTCGGTTCAGCAGGTTGGAAACACTTCTGTGGTAGAATCTGCAAAAGGATATTTGGGACTCCTTTGAGGCCAATGGTGGAAAAGCACATATTTCCTGATAACAGCTAGAAGGAAGCTACCTGAGAAACTGCTTTGTGTGTGGATTCCTCGCACAGAGGTACAACTGTATTTGGACTCAGCGGATTGGAAGCACTCTTTTAGTAGAATCTGTGAAAATAATGTGGGCTGCAATTGAGGCCTAGGGTGAAAAACAGATTATCCCCAGATAAAAACTGAAGAGAGCCTATGTGTGAAACGGTTTTGTAATGTGGGGATTCCTCTCACAAAGTGAAAGCGTTCTTTTGATACGTCGGTTTGGAAATATTCTTCTTAAGGGAATCGGCGAAGGGACTTTGGGAGCCCCTTGAAACCTGTGGAGAAAAACCGACACTCCCCAGAGAAAAACCAGAAATAAACTATCATCGGGACTGATTAGTGATCTGTGGATACATGTTACAGAGTTAAACTTTTCTTTGGATTCAAAATGTTGGAAACACTGTGTTTGCAGAATCTCTGAAGAAAGGACATTGCAAAGACCATTGAGGCCCAAGGGGAGGTCTCTCACTCTCTCTCTCCCTCTCTCTCTCTCTCTCCCTCTCTCTCTCTCTCTCTCTCTCTGTCTGTTTCTCACTGTGTCTCTCTGTCCGTCTCAAAAAATAAGAAAGGATGGATACATGCATACATACATACATACATACATACAATTAAAAATTAGGAAGAAAATAAAATGAATAACTCGGCCCGGCGCGGTGGCTCAAGCCTGTCATCCCAGCGCTTTGGGACGCCGGGGGCGGTGGATCGCTGGATCACGAGGTGGTCAGATCAGCAGGGCCAGTATGGTGAAACCCCGTCCGTCTCCAGTCAAAAGACCAAAAATTAGCCGGGCATGGTCGTGCGCGTCTGTAATCTCAGCTACTCGGGAGGCCGAGCTGAGGCAGGAGAATCGCTTGAACCTGGGAGGCGGAGGTTGCAGTGAGCCGAGATCGCGCCGCTGTACACCAGCCTGGGCGAGAGAGCGAGACAACCTCTCCAAAAAATACTACTACTACTAATAAATTAATACATAAACGAATAAAAATGAAAGTAAAATAAAAAATAAAACTGAAAAGGAAAAGGAAAAGGAAATAATTAAAAAGTGAGTTTCCGGGAAGAGAGGGAAGAAAAAAAAAAGGAAAGAAAAAAGACAACAGTCCCACAGTGACATAAACATATGCCTCTCGCCTTTCGAGGCGTCAGTGATGCTACGAATGATGCGTAATTTTTTTTTTAACTTCCTTTTATGTTATTCTCGTTTATTGTTTGACACGAGCCTCGGAGGCCCTCCCTCCCTCCGTCCCACTCCCTCCTCGTTGCCCAGACAACTTCAGGAGACAGGCCCTGGCTGGGCCAGATTGTTCTTCTCTTTGAGCAGTTGTTTCCCTGTCTTTCTTCGTGTCTTTAACCCGTGTGGACTCTTCTGCTCGGATTTCACAGATGGCAGCTCCACTTCCGGCCTTGTTGTTTAGTGGGGGCTTTCCTGATTCTCCCCGCATGTAGTGAAAGCAGAGAGATTCGCCTCTCCCACTCCCCCCCTCTCTTTCTTTGTTGCTTTCTCGCTTTTTCTTTCTGTCTCTTTCTATCTTTCTGTCACGCTTTCTTGCTGTCTTGTTTTCTTGCTTTCTTGCTTTGCCTTTCTTCCTGTCTGTCTTTCCTCTGTCTTCTTTTTTTCTTTCTTCTCTCGTCTTTCTTTCTGGCTGTTTTTCTCCCTCTCTCTCTCTTTCTTCTTTCTTTCTTTCTCTCTTTCTTTCCTTCTTTCTCTCTTTCTCTTTTTCTCTTTCTTTCTCTCTCTCTTTCTTTGTCTGCCTGCCTTCCTGCCTTCCTTCCTTCCTTCCTTCCTTCCTTCCTTCCTTCCTTCCTTTCTTTCTTTCTTCCTTTCTTCCTTTCTTTCCTTCATTTTCTCTCTCTCTCTCTCTCCCAGCCTCTGAAAGTGCTGGGATCACAGGCGTCAGCCACCGTGCCTGGCCTGTTTGCTCATGTTATTTTATTTTTTATGTATTTATTTTCATCTATTCATTCATGTGTATAAGTACAAATATTTTCTTTCTTTCTTTCTTTTTTTATGTATGTATGTATGTATGTATGTATTTATTTATTTATTCTCTTTTTTTTTTTTTTTTTTTTTTGAGACGGAGTCTCGCTCTGTCGCTCAGGCTGAAGTGCAGTGGCCGGATCTCAACTCACTGCAAGCTCCGCCTCCCGGCTTCACGCCATTCTCCTGCCTCAGCCTCCCAAGTAGCTGGGACTACAGGCACCCGCCACCTCGCCCGGCTAGTTTGTTTTTTGTATTTTTCAGTAGAGACGGGGTTTCACCATGTTAGCCGGGATGGTCTCGATCAAGACAAATATTTTCATCTGTTTTGATGTATTTTTATATCTCATATTTAGCTAAAAATGCAAATATTTATGCTGTTATTTGTCTTTTCTTTCTTTCTCTCCTTTGTGTTTTTCTTCCCTTCTTTCTTTCTCTGTCTCCTTCTCTATGTTTTCCTCCCTCCCTCCCTCCCTGCCTCCCTCCCTTTCTCTCTTGTTCGTTTCTCTTCCGTGCTTTCTTTATTTCTTTTATTCCGTTTCTGTCCTTCTTTTCTGTTTCCTCTGTTTCTTTTTCCCTTCTTTCCTCATTCTTTCTCTCTGTTTCAGGTTTCTTTCCTTTCCATCTCTCCTGTAAAAATGTAACCTTTGAAAAGTGACGTTTCATCATCTTCATTTTCCACGTTGTCTCCCTTTTCTCTCCCTTTTCCTTCCTCCCTCTCTCCCTGCTCCCTTCCCTCCCTCCCTTCCTTTCACCATCTGTCTCTTCTCTCCATTCCCTCCCTCCCTCCCTGCCTCCCTCCCTCCCTCCCTCCCTCCGTCTCTGTCTGGATTCAGGAAGAGCCTACGCAATCTGTGTCTCCCTGTGTCCTCAACGGCCCGCGACCGAGTCCTTGCTTGCTGTTTCTCCCTCCGAGATGCCTCTCCGAACATCCACACGCCGTGGGTTGTCTTCTGACTCTGTCGCGGTCGATGCAGAGACAGGCTTTGGGGACCGTTTCTGTGGGGTTGGGGTAGAGGGGCTGCGTTTTCGGCCTCGGGATAGCGTTTCTCGACTCACGGTTTCGGTTTCGCGGTCGGCGGGCCGGCCTGCCATCCGGATCTGTCTTGGTGACGTTCGCGACGGTTGTCGGACTCCATCTGGCGGCCGCTTTTATATCGTTCCCTTGGCTTCCGGAGCTGCGGTGGCAGCTGCCGAGGGAGGGGACCGTCCCCGCTGTGAGCTAGGCAGAGCTCCGGAAACACCGCGGTCGTCAGCCGGGCTGTCCCGGTCGCGCCAGAGCTCTGGCGCGTCGCTTGTGAGTCAGAGCTCGGGCGTGCAGGCTTATGTGGGGAGAGGTTGTCGCTGCGCTTTCGGGCCTGAGCCGGGTGTGGGGGCTGCCGGGGTTGGTCGACCAGCACGCCGCAGCTCAGCTCCCGAGGCCTGACCCGCGACCCGCGGGGACCCACCGGGCTTGGGGCGGGAGGCTGGGGACACCCTTCCCGGCCCGGTCGCGGGCCCGCGCGCATCCTGGCCGTCTGAGGCAGCGGCCGAATTTTTTTCCCCAAGTCCCCGTGGGGAGCCGGGGACCGTCCTGCCTCGTCCCCCGGGTGCCGGGGAGCGGTCCCCGGGCCCGGCCGCCGCCCCTCTGCCGTGACCTTTTGTTTTCAAGTCCCCGTGGGGAGTCGGAGAGCGCTCCCTGAGCGCGCGTGCGGCCCGAGGGGTCACACTTGGCCGGCCTTCGGTCCCTCGTGTGTCCCGGTCGTACGAGAGGACGGCCGAAAACGCTTCCGAGTCTCGCTCTGGAGACACGGGCCGGCCCCTGCGTGGCACGGGTGGCCGGGAGGACGTCCCTGGCCCGGCGCTGCTCCGGCGTGTGTCCTGGGGTCGACCAGAGGGCCCTGGGTGCTCCGTGTCTGGCTGCGATGGTGGCGATTTTGGGGACAGATGTCCGTGTCGCGGGTTCCCTGGGCCGGCGGCGTGGTCGGTGGCTCGACCTCCTGTCCCCTGGGGAGGTATATCTTTCACTCCGAGCCGGCATTTTGGGCCACCGGGTTATTGCTGACACGCTGTCCTCTGGCGACTTGTCGCTGGAGAGGTCGGGCCTCTGGATGCGTGGTGGGCCTCTGGGCCTCCCGGTGACCCGGCTAGCCGGCCCTGCTCGTGCTGGAGCCGCCTGCTGGGGCCCGTGTGTGCCTGGTCTCTCGTGCGTCTGAGCGTCCCGACTCCCGGTGCCGCCTTGGGTCCGGGTCTCTGACCCACCCGGGGGCGGCGGGGAAGGCGGCGCGGGCTTACCCTGCCGCTGCGCGCTCCCTGCTGTGGGCACCTGGGGCGGCCGTGACAACCCCACTCCCGCTGGCTCCGTGCCGTGCGTGTCAGGCGTTCCTCGTCTCTGCCGGGTTGTCTGCCGCCCCTTTCCCGGAGCTGGGGGTGGTCAGGTTGATCTGCTCGCTGGCCTCCGGGGAGGCTGTGGCTGACTGACTGACTGACCGACCGACCCCGCTCCGGGGTTGCTTTCCCTGATTGATGTGGTGATGTCGTGCTCTCCCGGGCCGGGACCGAGCCGCGGCGGGCGAGGGGCGGCCATTCATGGTGAATGGGACCCGTTCTTCTCGTCCCGCCCGCGGGGGCCCCCTGTCTCTCGTCCCCGCCTGTGAGCGGTGCGTTGGGAGGCGCTGGGGTGCGGAGCCCGGCCTGACCTTGCTGTCCCGCCCCCGCCGTCTGCCTCGTGGCGTTCGGCGGGGGTCGGCGGGGTCCTCTGACGCAGCAGGCACCCCTCGCTTTCGCCTCTTGTGGTTGTCGCCTTGCGGGGCCGCCCCCCTCCGCGGCGGTGGGGGTGCTGTCCCGCCGGCCCGTCGTGCTGCCCTCTCGGGCGTTGCACGAGCGCTGGCTCTGCCTGGGTCTTTGCGGTGCTCCTGGAGCGCTCCGGGTTGTCCCTCAGGTGCCCGAGGCCGAGCGGTGGTGTGTCGCTCCCACCCCCAGCGCCCCCTCCTCCGGTCGCCGCCACGGTGCCGGCGCGTTGGGTCCTGAGGGAGTTCGTTGGGTGTGGGCCGAGGCGGTCGAGTGAGACGCGCCCCTCCCCACGCGGGGAAGGGCGCCGCCTGGTCCGGCGAGCGCACGTCCCGTGCCTCCCCTCTGGCGGGTGAGCGCGGGCCGTGTGAGCGGTCGCGGTGGGCTCGGGCCGGCCACGCGTGCGCCGGCCGGCCGCCGAGGGGCTGCCGTTCTGCCTCCGACGGGTCGTGTGTGGGTTCACTGGAGGTGCTTTACCTCGCAGAA
>NW_027326853.1:0-27846 GCF_047675955.1 Chlorocebus sabaeus
AACGGCCCAAACAGGTTTTGACCTGATTAGACCGGGTCAAACCGGTTTTTGACAGACTCAAACCGATTTTGACCTGCTCAAACACCACACCAGAACGGCTGAAACCGGATTTGACCGGCTAAAATCCGGTTTTTGTCCGGATGAAAACCAGATCAAACTGAATCAGGACCGGCCCCTGACCGGCTATAATCGGATCAAACCGGACCAGAACGGCCCAGACCACCTAAAACTGGGCCACAAAATCGGATTTGACCGGTGCAAACCAGACCAGACCGGCTCAAACCGGTTTTGACCGACCTCAGCCGGTTTTTGACCGGCGCAAACCAGACCAGACTGGTTCAAACCGATTTTGACTGCCTCAATCCGGTTTTGACCGGCTGGAACCGGTTTTGACCGGCTCAAACCACTCCAGACGGGGTAAAACCGGTTTTCAGCGGCTTAAAAACGGTTTTTGACCTGATTAGACCAGTTTAAACCAGACCAGACCGGTTCAATGCGGGTTTTGACCGGCACAAACCGGTTTTTGAACGGCTCGAACAGGTTTTGACCGACTCAAACCACACCACACCAGCTGAAATCGGTTTTGACCGGATGAGACCGTATTCAAACGAAGCAGAGAGTTCAAGACCAGCTAAAATCGGATCCAAACCGACCAGACCGTCACAGACCGCCTAAAACTGGGCCACAAACCTGTTTTGACCGGTGCAAACCAGACCAGACCCGGCTCAAACCGGTTTTGACCAAACTGAGCCGGTTTTGACTGGCTCAAACAAGACCATACCGGTTCAAACCGGTTTTGACTGCCTCAATCCGGTTTGGACGGGCTGAAACCGGCTTTGACCGGCTCAAACCACTCCAGACCGGGTAAAACCGGTTTTTTACCGGCTTAAAGCGGTTTTTGACCTGATTAGACCAGCTCAAACCAGACCAGACCAGTTCAATACGTTTTTTGACCATCACAAACCGGTTTTGAACGGCTCAAAAACGGTTTTGACCAGCTCAAACCAGACCAGACCCGCTCAAACCGGTTTTTGACCGGCCTGAGCCGGTTTTAGACCGGCTCAAACCAGACCAGACAGGCTCAATCCGGATCAGAGCGGCTCAAACCGGTTTTTTTAACCGAATGAACAACGGATCAAACCGGACCAGACTGGCTCACACCGGATCAAACTGGCTCAGACAGTCCCAGAGCAGCTGAAACCGGATCAAACCGGACGAGAGCGGACCAGACCAGCTAAAACCGTGCCAGACCGGCTCAAATCGGTTTTTGACCGGCTCAAACCACTCCAGACCGGGTACAAACGGTTTTCACTGGCTCAAACCGGTTTTTGACACGATTAGACCGGATCAAACCGGACCAGAGCAGGTCAGAGAGGCTCGAATCTGTTTTTGACTGGCTTCAACCAGACCAAACCGGCTCAAAACAGACCAGACCGACTCAAACCAGACCAGACCGCTGAAACCGGTTTTGACCGGCTCAAACCGGTTTTGACCGGGTCAAAGCGGGTTTTGACCGGATCAAAACCAGACTCTACAGGCCCAGATGAGCTGAAAGCGGATCAAACAGGAACAGACCAGCCCAGACCGGCTGAAAGCGGGCCACAAAGTGATTTTGACCAGCTGAAACCAGACCAGATAGGCTCAAACAGATTTTGACCGACCTGAGCCGATTTTGACCGGCTTAAACCAGACCAGACAGGTTCAAAACCGGTTTTGACAGCCTCAATTCGGTTTTGACCAGCTGAAACTGGTTTTGACCGGCTCAAACCACTCCAGTCCGGGTAAAACCGGTTTTGACCGGGTAAAAACCCGGTTTTTGACCTGATTAGACCAGCTCAAACCAGACCAGACAGGTTCAATCCGGTTTTGATCGTCACAAACAGGTTTTGAACGGCTCGAACCGGTTTTATCTGGCTCAAACCGGTTTTTGACCGCCTCAAACCACACCAGACCGGCTGAAACCTGATTTGATCGGCTAAAACCGAGTTTGACTGGATGAGACCGGATCAAACCGAACCAGACTGGCCCAGACCGGCTACAATCCGATCAAACCGTACCCCGACCGCCGCAGACTGCCTAAAACTGGGCCACAAACCGGATTTGACCGGTACAAGTCAGGCCAGACCAGCTCAAACCGATTTTGACCGACCTGAGCCGGTTTTCACAGACTCAAAACCAGACCAGACAGGCTCAAACCGGTTTTTGACTGGCTCAAAGAGGTTTTGACCAGATCAAACTAGACTCGACCGGCACAGACAAGCTGAAACCAGATCAAACAGGACCAGACCGGCCCAGAACGGCTGAAAGTGGGCCACAAAGCGGTTTTGACGGGCTGCACCAGTTTTTGACCAGCTCATACCACTCCAGACCGGGTAAAACCCATTTTTTACCGGCTTAAACCGGTTTTTGACCTGATTAGACCAGCTCCAACCAGTCCAGACCAGTTCAATCCGGTTTTGATCGTCACAAACCGGTTTTTGAACGGCTCAAACCGGTTTTGACAGGCTCAAACCACACCAGACCGGCTAAAACCGGTTTTTGACCGGCTAATACCGGGTTTTCACCAGATGAGACCGGATCAAACCGAATCAGACCAGCCCAGACAGGCTAAAATCGGATCAAACCATACCCGACTGGCCTAGACTGCCTAAAACTGGGACACAAAACCGGTTTTTGACCCAGTTCAAACCAGATCAGGACCCGGCTCGAAACGGGTTTTTGACCGGATCAAAGCGGTTTTGACCGGGTCAAACCAGACTCTACCGGCCCAGATGAGCTGAAAGCGGATCAAACAGGACCAGACCGGCCCAGACCGGCTGAAAGCGGGCCACAAAGCGGTTTTGATTGGCTGAAACCAGACCAGATCGGCTCAAACCGTTTTTGACCGACCTGAACTGGTTTTGACCGGCTCAAACCAGACCAGACCAATTCAAACCGGTTTTGACTGCCTCAATTTGGTTTTGACCAGCTGAAACCGGTTTTGACCGGCTCAAACCACTCCAGACCGGGTAAAACCCGTTTTGACCGGCTAAAACCGGTTTTGACCAGATGAGACCCGGGTCAAACCGAATCAGACCGGACCAGACCGGCTAAAATTGGATCAAACCATACCCGACCGGTCCAGACTGCCTAAAACTGGGCCACAAACCGGTTTTGACCAGTTTCAAACCAGGCCAGACCGGCTCAAACCGATTTTGATCGACCTGAGCCGGTTTTGACCGGCTCAATCAAGACCAGACCGGTTCAAACCGGTTTTGACTGTCTCAATCCGGTTTTGACCGGCTCAAAACCACTCCAGACCGGGTACAACCGGTTTTTCACTGGCTCAAAACCGGTTTGAATCCGATTAGACCGGATCAAACCGGACCAGACCGGCTCAGAGAGGCTCGAATCAGTTTTTGACTGGCTTCAACCAGACCAAACCGGCTCAAAACAGACCAGACCAGCTCAAACCAGACCAGACTGGCTCAAACCGATTGTTGACCAACTCAAACCAGACCAGACCGGCTCAAAACCAGACCAGACCGGCCCAAACCGGTTTTGACCGGCTCAAACCGGTTTTGACCGGATGAAAAGCGGTTTTTGACCGGATCAAAACCGGACTCGACATGCCCAGACCAGCTGAAACAGGATCAAATCGGAGCAGACTGTCCCAGACCGGCTGAAACTGGGCCCACAAACCGGTTTTTGACCGGCTCAAACGAGACCAGGACCCTCTCAAACCGGTTTTTGACCGGCCTGAGCCGGTTTAGACCGGCTCAAACCAGACCAGACAGGCTCAATCCGGATCAGAGTGGCTCAAACCCGTTTTGACCGGATGACAACGGATCAAAACCGGACCAGACTGGCTCACACCGGATCAAACTGGTTCAGACAGTCCCAGACCAGCTGAAAACCAGATCAAACCAGACGAGAGCAGCACAGAACAGCTAAAACCGTGCCAGACCGGCTCAAAACCGGTTTTGACCGTCTCAAACCAGAACAAATAAGTTCAAACTGGTTTTGACTGGCTCAATCCGGTTTTGACCGGCTCAAACCGGTTTTTCACCAGCTCAAACCACTCCAGACCGGAATAAAACCGGTTTTCAACGACCCAAACCGGTTTTGACCTGATTAGACCGGGTCAAACCGGTTTTGACAGGCTCAAACCGGTTTTGACCTGCTCAAACCACACCAGAACGGCTGAAACCGGATTTTGACTGGCTAAAACCGGTTTTGTCCGGATGAAACCAGATCAAACTGAATCAGACCGGCCCTGACCGGCTATAATCGGATCAAAACCGGACCAGAACGGCCCAGACCACCTAAAACTGGGCCACAAATCGGATTTGACTAATGCAAACCCGACCAGACCGGCTCAAACCGGTTTTGACGGACCTCAGCCGGTTTTGACTGGCTCCAACCAGACCAGACCGGTTCAAACCGATTTTGACTGCCTCAATCCGGTTTTGCCCGGCTGAAACCGGTTTTGACCGGCTCAAACCACTCCAAACCGGGTAAAACCGATTTTCAGCGGGTAAACCGGTTTTGACCTGATTAGACCACTTTAAACCAGACCAGACCGGTTCAATGCGGTTTTGACCGGCACAAACCGGTTTTGAACGGCTCGAACAGGTTTTGATCGGCTCAAAATCACACCAGACCGGCTGAAACCGGTTTTGACTGGCTAAAACCGGGTTTGACAGGATGAGAACCGGATCAAACCGAATCAGACTGGCCCAGACCGGCTAAAATCGGATCAAACCATACCCGACAGGCCTAGACTGCCTAAAATTGGGACACAAACCGGTTTTTGACCAGTTCAAACCAGATCAGACCGGCTCGAACCGGTTTTGACCGGCTCAAAGCGGTTTTGACCGGATCAAACCAGACTCTACCGGCCCAGATGAGCTGAAAGCGGATCAAACAGGACCAGACCAGCCCAGACCGGCTGAAACCGGGCCACAAAGCGGTTTTGATTGGCTGAAACCAGACCAGATCGGCTCAAACCGTTTTTTGACCGACCTGAACCGGTTTTTGACCGGCTCAAAGCAGACCAGACCAATTCAAACCGGTTTTGACTGCCCTCAATTTGGGTTTTGACCGCCTGAAACCGGTTTTTGACCGGCTCAAACCACTCCAGACCGGGTAAAACCCTTTTTGACCGGCTAAAACCTGTTTGGACCAGATGAGGCCGGATCAAACCGAATCAGATGGGCCGAGACCGGCTAAAAAACGGATCAAACCGGACCAGAACGGCCCAGAATGCCTAAAAACTGGGCCAGAAACCGGTTTTTGACCGGTTCCAAACCAGACCAGACCAGCTCAAAGCGGTTTTGACTGGCTCGAACCGGTTTTTGACCGGCTCAAACCAGACCAGACCGGCTCAAACCAGATTCATTACCGTTTCAAACCAGTTTTGACCAGCTCAAAGCGGTTTTGACCGGATCAAACCGGACTCGACCGACCCAGACCAGCTGAAACCAGATCAAACCGGAGCAGACCGGCCCAGACCGGCTGAAACCGGGACACAAAACCGGTTCTGACTGGCTCAAACCAGACCAGACCGGCTCAAACCGGTTTTGACCGACCTGAGCCGGTTTAGACTGGCTCAAACCAGACCAGACCGGCTCAATCTGGACCAGAGCGGTTCAAACCGGTTTTCACCAGATGACAACGGATCAAACCGGACCAGACTGGCTCACACCGGATCGAAACTGGCCCAGACAGGCCCAGACCGGCTGAAACCGGATCAAACCAGACGAGAGTGGCACAGACCGCCTAAAACCGGGCCAGACCGGCTCAAATCGGCTTTGACCGTTCTCAAACCAGACCAGACAGGTTCAAACTGGTTTAGACCGGCTCAATCCGGTTTTGACTGGCTCAAACCGGTTTTTGACCAGCTCAAACCTCTCCAGACCGGCTAAAAACCGGTTTTCACCGGCCCAAACCTGTTTTCACCTGATTAGACCAGATCAAACCGGACCAGACCAGCTCTCAGACAGTCGAATCGGTTTTGCCTGGCTTCAACCAGACCAAAACCGGCTCAAACAGGTTTTGATTGGCTCAAACCGGTTTTGACCGGCTCAAACCAGAGCAGACCGGCTCAAACCAGACCAGACCGGCTCAAATCGGTTTTGACCGGGTCAAACCGTTTTTGACCTGCTCAAACCACACCAGACCGGCTGAAATCGCTTTTTGACCGGATGAGACCATATTCAAACGAAGCAGAGAGGTCAAGACCAGCTAAAATCGGATCCAACCGGACCAGACCATCACAGACCGCCTAAAAACTGGGCCACAAACCTGTTTTGACCGGTGCAAACCAGACCAGACCGGCTCAAAACGGTTTTGACCGAACTGAGCCCGTTTTGACTGGCTCAAACAAGACCATACCGGTTCAAACCGGTTTTGACTGCCTCAATCCTGTTTGGACCGGCTGAAACCTGTTTTTGACCGGCTCAAACCACTCCAGACAGGGTAAAACCGGTTTTTACCGGCTTAAAGCAGTTTTGACCTGATTAGACCAGCTCAAACCAGACCAGACCAGTTCAATACGTTTTTGACCATCACAAAAAGGTTTTGAACGGCCTCAAATCGGTTTTGACTGGCTCAAACCATACCAGACTGGCTGAAACCGGTTTTGACCGTCTAAAACCGGGTTTGACCAGAGGAGACGGGATCAGACCGAATCAGACCGGCCCAGACTGCCTAAAACTGGGCAACAAACCGGTTTTGACCGGTTCAAACTAGGCCAGACCGGCTCAAACCGATTCTTGATCGACCTGAGCCGGTTTTGACCGGCTCAAACAAGACCATATCCGTTCAAACCGGTTTTGACTGCTTCAATCCGGATTTTGACCGGCTGAAACCTGTTTTGACCAGCTCAAACCACTGCAGACCGGGTAAAAGCGGTTTTCACTGGCTCAAACCGGTTTTGATCCGATTAGACCGGATCAAACCGGACCAGACCGGCTCAGAGAGGCTCGAATCGGTTTTTGACTGGCTTCAAACCAGACCAAACCGGCTCAAAACAGACCAGACCGGCTCAAACCAGACCAGACCGGCTCAAACCGGTTTTGACCAGCTCAAACCAGACCAGGACCGGCTCAAACCGGTTTTGACCGGATGAAAGCGGTTTTGACTGGATCAAACCGGACTCGACCGGCCCCAGACCAGCTGAAACCGGATCAAACCAGAACAGACTGGCCCAGACCGGCTGAAAACCGGGCCACAAGCCGGTTTTGACCGGCTCAAACCAGACCAGACCCTCTCAAATCGGTTTTGAACGGCCTGAGCCGGTTTACACTGGCTCAAACCAGACCAGATAGGCTCAATCCGGACCAGAGCGGCTCAAACCCGTTTTGACCGGATGACAACGGGTCAAACTGGACCCGACTGGCTCAAACCGGATCAAACGGGCTCAGGACAGGCCCAGACCGGCTGAAACCGGATCAAACCAGATGAAAGCGGCACAGACCAGCTAAAACCAGGCCAGACCGGCTCAAAACCGGTTTTTGACCGTCTCAAACCAGATCAGTCAGGTTCAAACCGGTTTTTGACTGACTCAATCCGGTTTTGACCGGCTCAAAACCGGTTTTGACCAGCTCAAACCACTCCAGGACCGGCTAAAAAAAGGTTTTCAATGCCCCAAACCGGTTTTGACCTGATTAGACCGGCTCAAACCGGTTTTTGATCGACTCAAACCGGTTTTGACCTGCTCAAACGACACCAGACCGGCTGAAACCGGTTTTGACAGGCTAAAACCGTTTTTGTCCGGATGAAACCAGATCAAACTGAATCAGACAGGCCCAGACCAGCTATAATCGGATCAATCCGGACCAGAAAGGCCCAGACCACCTAAAACTGGGCCACAAACCGGTTTTGACCGGTGCAAACCAACCAGACCGGCTCAAACCGGTTATGACCGACCTGAGCCGGTTTTCACCGGCGCAAACCAGACCAGACCGGTTCAAACCGATTTTGACTCCCTCAATCCGGTTTTGACCGGCTGAAACCGGTTTTGACGGGCTCAAACCACTCCAGAACGGGTAAAACCGGTTTTCAGCGGCTTAAACCGGTTTTGACCTGATTAGACCAGTTCAAACCAGACCAGACCGGTTCAATGCGGTTTTGACTGCCACAAACCGGTTTTGAACGGCTCGAACCGGTTTGACCTGCTCAAACCACACCAGACCGGCTGAAACCGGTTTTGACCGGCTAAAACCGGGTTTGACCAGATGAGACCAAACCGGATTTGACCGGCTCAAAGCGGTTTTGACCGGATGAAACCAGACTCTACCGGCCCAGATGAGTTGAAAGCGGATCATACAGGACCACACCGGTCCAGACCGGCTGAAAGCGGGCCACAAAGCGGTTTTGACCGGCTGAAACCAGAACAGACCGGCTCAAACCGGTTTTGACCAGCCTGAGCCGGATGACAACGGCTCAAACCAGACCAGAGCGGC
Organism: Chlorocebus sabaeus; assembly: GCF_047675955.1. Lineage (NCBI taxonomy): Eukaryota > Metazoa > Chordata > Mammalia > Primates > Cercopithecidae > Chlorocebus > Chlorocebus sabaeus. The sequence goes on from NW_027326853.1 coordinate 8,448, forward strand.
TCAAACCGGACCAGAGCGGCTCATACCGGTTTACCAGATGACACCAGATCAAACCGGACCAGACCGGCTCACACAGGGTCAAACCGGACCAGACAGGCCGAGACCGGCTGAAACTGCATCAAACTGGACCAGACCGGCTCAGACTGGCTAAAACCGGGCCAGGCCGGCTCAAATTGGTTTTAACCGACTCAAACCAGACCAGACTGGTCCTAACCGGTTTTGAATGGCTCAATCTGGTTTTGACCGGCTCAAACCACTCCAGACCGGCTAAAAACCGGTTTTCACCGACTCAAACCGGTTTTGACCTGAATAGACCGGATTAAACCAGAACAGACTGGATCAGACAGGCTCAAATCGGTTTTGACTGGCTTCAACCAGACCAAACCGTCTCAAACCGTTTTTGACTGGCTCGAACCGGTTTTGACCAGCTTAAACCAGAGTAGACCGACTCAAACCAGAGCAGACAGGCCAAAACCGGTTTTGACCGGCTAAAACCGGTTTTGTCCGGATGAAACCAGATCAAACTGAATCAGACCGGCCCTGACCGGCTATAATCGGATCAAACCGGACCAGAACGGCCCAGACCACCTAAAACTGGGCCACAAATCGGATTTGACCAGTGCAAACCAGACCAGACCGGCTCAAACCGGTTTTGACCGACCTCAGCCGGTTTTGACCGGCGCAAACCAGACCAGACTGGTTCAAAACCGATTTTGACTGCCTCAATCCGGTTTTGACCGGCTGGAACCGGTTTTGATCAGCTCAAACCACTCCAGACGGGGTAAAAACCGGTTTTCAGCGGCTTAAAACGGTTTTTGACCTGATTAGACCAGTTTAAACCAGACCAGACCGGTTCAATGCGGTTTTGACCGGCACAAACCGGTTTTGAACGGCTCGAACAGGTTTTGACCGGCTCAAACCACACCACACCAGCTGAAATCGGTTTTGACCGGATGAGACCGTATTCAAACGAAGCAGAGAGGTCAAGACCAGCTAAAATCGGATCCAACCGGACCAGACCGTCACAGACCGCCTAAAACTGGGCCGCAAACCTGTTTTGACCGGTGCAACCAGACCAGACCGGCTCAAACCGGTTTTGACCAATCTGAGCCGGTTTTGACTGGCTCAAACAAGACCATACCGGTTCAAACCGGTTTTGACTGCCTCAATCCCGTTTGGACCGGCTGAAACCGGTTTTGACTGGCTCAAACCACTCCAGACCGGGTAAAACCGGTTTTTACCGGCTTAAAGCGGTTTTGACCTGATTAGACCAGCTCAAACCAGACCAGACCAGTTCAATACGTTTTTGACCATCACAAACCGGTTTTGAACGGCTCAAAAACGGTTTTGACCGGCTCAAACCGGTTTTGACCGGCTAAAACCAGACCAGACCCTCTCAAACCGGTTTTGACCGGGCCTGAGCCGGTTTAGACCGGCTCAAACCAGACCAGACAGGCTCAATACGGATCAGAGCGTCTCAAACCGGTTTTTTACCGAATGACAACGGATCAAACCGGACCAGACTGGCTCACACCGGATCAAACTGGCTCAGACAGACCCAGAGCAGCTGAAACCGGATCAAACCAGATGAGAGCGGACCAGACCAGCTAAAACCGTGCCAGACCGGCTCAAATCGGTTTTGACCGGCTCAAACCACTCCAGACCGGGTACAACCGGTTTTCACTGGCTCAAACCGGTTTTGATCCGATTAGACCGGATCAAACCGGACCAGAGAGGCTCAGAGAGGCTCGAATCTGTTTTGACTGGCTTCAACCAGACCAAACCGGCTCAAAACAGACCAGACCGACTCAAACCAGACCAGACCGGCTGAAACCGGTTTTGACCGGCTCAAACCGGTTTTGACCGGGTCAAAGCGGTTTTGACCGGATCAAACCAGACTCTACAGGCCCAGATGAGCTGAAAGCGGATCAAACAGGACCAGACCAGCCCAGACCAGCTGAAAGCGGGCCACAAAGTGATTTTGACCAGCTGAAACCAGACCAGATAGGCTCAAACCGATTTTGACCGACCTGAGCCGGTTTTGACCGGCTTAAACCAGACCAGACCGGTTCAAACCGGTTTTGACAGCCTCAATTCGGTTTTGACCATCTGAAACTGGTTTTGACCGGCTCAAACCACTCCAGTCCGGGTAAAACCGGTTTTGACCGGGTAAAACCGGTTTTGACCTCATTAGACCAGCTCAAACCAGACCAGACAGGTTCAATCCGGTTTTGATCATCACAAACAGGTTTTGAACGGCTCGAACCGGTTTTGACCGGCTCAAACCGGTTTTGACCGCCTCAAACCACACCAGACCGGCTGAAACCGGATTTGACCGGCTAAAACCAGGTTTTACCGGATGAGACCGGATCAAACCGAATCAGACTGGCCCAGACCGGCTACAATCCGATCAAACCGTACCCGCCTGCCGCAGACTGCCTAAAACTGGGCCACAAACCGGTTTTGACCGGTACAAGTCAGGCCAGACCAGCTCCAACCGATTTTGACCGACCTGAGCCGGTTTTCACAGGCTCAAACCAGACCAGACCGGCTCAAACAAGTTTTGATCGGCTCAAAGAGGTTTTGACCGGATCAAACCAGACTCGACCGGCACAGACAAGCTGAAACCAGATCAAACAGGACCAGACCGGCCCAGAAAAGCTGAAAGCGGGCCACAAAGCGGTTTTGACCGGCTGAAACCAGTTTTGACCGGCTCATACCACTCCATACCAGGTAAAACCCATTTTTACCGGCTGAAACCGGTTTTGACCTGATTAGACCAGTTCAAACCAGTCCAGACCGGTTCAATCCGGATTTGATCGTCACAAACCGGTTTTGAATGGCTCAAACCGGTTTTGACCGGCTCAAACCACACCATACCGGCTAAAACCGGTTTTGACCGGCTAATACCGGGTTTGACCAGATGAGACTGGATCAAACCAAATCAGACCAGCCCAGACAGGCTAAAATCGGATCAAACCATACCCGACCGGCCTAGACTGCCTAAAACTGGGACACAAACCGGTTTTGACCAGTTCAAACCAGATCAGACCGGCTCGAACCGGTTTTGACTGGCTCAAAGCGGTTTTGACCGGATCAAACCAGACTCTACCGGCCCAGATGAGCTGAAAGCAGATCAAACAGGACCAGACCAGCCCAGACCGGCTGAAAGCGGGCCACAAAGCGGTTTTGATTGGCTGAAACCAGACCAGATCGGCTCAAACCGTTTTTGACCGACCTGAACCGGTTTTGACCGGCTCAAAGCAGACCAGAACAATTCAAACTGGTTTTGACTGCCTCAATTTGGTTTTGACCGCCTGAAACCGGTTTTGACCGGCTCAAACCACTCCAGACCGGGTAAAACCCTTTTTGACCGGCTAAAACCATTTTTGACCGGATGAGGCCGGATCAAACCGAATCAGATGGGCCGAGACCGGGTAAAATCGGATCAAACCGGAACAGAACGGCCCAGAATGCCTAAAACTGGGCCACAAACCGGTTTTGACCGGTTCAAACCTGACCAGACCAGCTCAAAGCGGTTTTGACCGGCTCGAACCGGTTTTGACCGGCTCAAACCAGAGCAGACCGGCTCAAACCAGATCATACCGTTTCAAACCGGTTTTGACCAGCTCAAAGCGGTTTTGACCGGATAAAACCGGACTCGACCGACCCAGACCAGCTGAAACCAGATCAAACCGGAGCAGACCGGCCCAGACCGGCTGAAACTGGGACACAAACCGGTTTTGACTGGCTCAAACCAGACCAGACCGGCTCAAACCGGTTTTGACCGACCTGAGCCGGTTTAGACCGGCTCAAACCAGACCAGACCGGCTCAATCCGGACCAGAGCGGTTCCAACCGGTTTTGACCGGATGACAACGGATCAAACCGGACCAGACTGGCTCACACCGGATCGAACTGGCCCAGACAGGCCCAGACCGGCTGAAACTGGATCAAACCAGACGAGAGTGGCACAGACCGCCTAAAACCGGGCCAGACCGGCTCAAATAGGCTTTGACCGGCTCAAACCAGACCAGACAGGTTCAAACTGGTTTAGACCGGCTCAATCCGGTTTTGACCAGCTCAAACCGGTTTTGACCAGCTCAAACCTCTCCAGACCGGCTAAAACCGGTTTTCACCGGCCCAAACCGGTTTTGACCTGATTAGACCAGATCAAACCGGACCAGACCAGCTCACACAGTCTCGAATCTGTTTTGACTGGCTTGAAACAGACCAAACCGGCTCAAACAGGTTTTGATTGGCTCGAACCGGTTTTGACCGGCTCAAACCAGAGCAGACCGGCTCAAACCAGACCAGACCGGCTCAAATCGGTTTTGACCGGGTCAAACCGTTTTGACCTGCTCAAACCACACCAGACCGGCTGAAATCGCTTTTGACCGGATGAGACCGTATTCAAACGAAGCAGAGAGGTCAAGACCAGCTAAAATCGGATCCAACCGGACCAGACCGTCACAGACCGCCTAAAACTGGGCCACAAACCTGTTTTGACCGGTGCAATCCAGACCAAACCGGCTCAGAACGGTTTTGACCGAACTGAGCCGGTTTTGACTGCCTCAAACAAGACCATACCGGTTCAAACCGGTTGTGACTGCCTCAGTCCCGTTTGGACCGGCTGAAACCTGTTTTGACCGGCTCAAAGCACTCCAGACAGGGTAAAACCGGTTTTTACCGGCTTAAAGCGGTTTTGACCTGATTAGACCAGCTCAAACCTGACCAGACCAGTTCAATACGTTTTTGACCATCACAAACTGGTTTTGAACGGCTCAAACCATACCAGACTGGCTGAAACCGGTTTTGACCGTCTGAAACCGGGTTTGACCGGACGAGACCGGATCAAACCGAATCAGACCGGCCCAGACTGCCTAAAACTGGGCCATAAACGGGTTTTGACCGGTTCAAACTAGGCCAGACCGGCTCAAACCGATTTTGATCGACCTGAGCTGGTTTTGACCGGCTCAAACAAGACCATATCCGTTCAAACCGGTTTTGACTGCTTCAATCCGGATTTGACCGGCTGAAACCGGTTTTGACCGGCTCAAACCACTCCAGACCGGGTAAAACCGGTTTTCACTGGCTCAAACCGGTTTTGATCCGATTAGACCGGATCAAACCGGACCAGACCGGCTCAGAGAGGCTAGAATCGGTTTTGACTGGCTTCAACCAGACCAAACCGGCTCAAAACAGAGCAGACCGGCTCAAACCAGACCAGACCGGCTCAAACCGGTTTTGACCAGCTCAAACCAGACCAGACAGGCTCAAACCGATTTTGATCGACCTGAGCTGGTTTTGACCGGCTCAAACAAGACCATATCCGCTCAAACCGGTTTTGACTGCTTAAATCCGGATTTGACCGGCTGAAACCGGTTTTGACCGGCTCAAACCACTCCAGACCGGGTAAAACCGGTTTTCACTGGCTCAAACCGGTTTTGATCCGATTAGACCGGATCAAACCGGACCAGACCGGCTCAGAGAGGCTCGAATCGGTTTTGACTGGCTTCAACCAGACCAAACCGGCTCAAAACAGACCAGACCGGCTCAAACCAGACCAGACCGGCTCAAACCGGTTTTGACCAGCTCAAACCAGACCAGACAGACTCAAACCAGACCAGACCGGCTCAAACCGGTTTTGACCGGTTCAAACCGGTTTTGACCGAATGAAAGCGGTTTTGACCAGATCAAACCGGACTCGACCGGCCCAGACCAGCTGAAACCGGATCAAACCGGAGCAGACTGGCCCAGACCGGCTGAAACCGGGCCACAAACCGGTTTTGACCGGCTCAAACCCGACCAGATCCTCTCAAATCGGTTTTGAACGGCCTGAGCCGGTTTACACTGGCTCAAACCAGACCAGACAGGCTCAATCCGGACCAGAGCGGCTCAAACCCGTTTTGACCGGATGACAACGGATCAAACCGGACCAGACTGGCTCAAACTGGATCAAACGGGCTCAGACAGGCCCAGACCGGCTGAAACCGTATCAAACCAGACGAAAGCGGCACAGACCAGCTAAAACCAGGCCAGACCAGCTCAAACCGGTTTTGACCGTCTCAAACCAGATCAGTCAGGTTTCAAACCGGTTTTGACTGGCTCAATCCGGTTTTGACCGGCTCAAACCGGTTTTGACCAGCTCAAACCACTCCAGACCGGCTAAAAACGGGTTTCAATGCCCCAAAACGGTTTTGACCTGATGAAACCGGCTCAAACCGGTTTTGACCGACTCAAACCGGTTTTGACCTGCTCAAACGACACCAGACCGGCTGAAACCGGTTTTGACCGGCTAAAACCGTTTTTGTCCAGATGAAACCAGATCAAACTGAATCAGACCGGCCCAGACCGCCTATAATCGGATCAAACCGGACCAGAAAGGCCCAGACCACCTAAAACTGGGCCACAAACCGGTTTTGACCGGTGCAAACCAACCAGACCGGCTCAAACCCGTTATGACCGACCTGAGCCGGTTTTCACCGGCGCAAACCAGACCAGACCGGTTCAAACCGATTTTGACGGCCTCAATCCGGTTTTGACCGGCTGAAACCGGTTTTGACGCGCTCAAACCACTCCAGAACGGGTAAAACCGGTTTTCAGCGGCTTAAACCGGTTTTAAACCTGATTAGACCAGTTCAAACGAGACCAGACCGGTACAATGCGGTTTTGACTGGCACAAACCGGTTTTGAACGTCTCGAACCGGTTTTCACCGGCTCAAACCACACCAGACCGGCTGAAACCGGTTTTGACCGGCTAAAACCGGGTTTGACCAGATGAGACCAAACCGGTTTTGACCGGCTCAAAGCGGTTTTGACCGGATCAAACCAGACTCTACCGGCCCAGATGAGTTGAAAGCGGATCATACAGGACCAGACCGGTCCAGACCAGCTGAAAGCGGGCCACAAAGCGGTTTTGACCGGCTGAAACCAGACCAGACCGGCTCAAACCGGTTTTGACCAGCCTGAGCCGGATGACAACGGCTCAAACCAGACCAGAGCGGCTCAAACCGGACCAGAGCGGCTCAAACCGGTTTTTACCAAATGACACCAGATCAAACCGGACCAGACCGGCTCACACAGGGTCAAACCGGAACAGACAGGCCGAGACCGGCTGCAACTGCATCAAACCGGACCAGACCGGCCCAGACTGGCTAAAACCGGGCCAGGCCGTCTCTAATTGGTTTTAACCGACTCAAACCAGACCAGACTGATCCTAACCGGTTTTGAATGGCTCAATCTGGTTTTGACCGGCTCAAACCACTCCAGACCGGCTAAAAACCGGTTTTCACCGACTCAAACCAGTTTTGACCTGAATAGACCGGATTAAACCGGAACAGACTGGATCAGACAGGCTCGAATCGGTTTTGACTGGCTTCAACCAGACCAAACCGGCTCAAACCGTTTTTGACTGGCTCGAACCGGTTTTGACCAGCTTAAACCAGAGCAGATCGACTCAAAGCAGAGCAGACCAGCCAAAACCGGTTTTGACCGGCTCAAACCGGTTTTGACCTGCTCAAACCACACCAGACTGGCTGAAACCGGTTTTGACCGGCAAAAACCGGTTTTGACCGGATGAGACCGGATCAAACAGAATCAGACCGGCCATGACCAGCTAAAGTCGGATCAAACCGGACCAGACCGGCTCAGAGAGGCTCGAATCGGTTTTGACTGGCTTCAACCAGACCAAACCGGCTCAAACGTGTCCAGACCGGCTCAAACCAGACCAGACCGGCTCAAACCGGTTTTGACCAGCTCAAACCAGACCAGACAGGCTCAAACCAGACCAGACCGGCTCAAACCGGTTTTGACCGGTTCAAACCGGTTTTAACCGGATGAAAGCGGTTTTGACCGGATCAAACCGGACTCGACCGGCCCAGACCAGCTGAAACCGGATCAAACCGGAGCAGACTGGCCCAGACCGGCTGAAACCGGGCCACAAACCGGTTTTGACCGGCTCAAACCCGACCAGACCCTCTCAAATCGGTTTTGAACGGCCTGAGCCGGTTTACACTGGCTCAAACCAGACCAGACAGGCTCAATCCGGACCAGAGCGGCTCAAAACCGTTTTGACCGGATGACAATGGATCAAACCGGACCAGACTGGCTCAAACCGGATCAAACGGGCTCAGACAGGCCCAGACCGGCTGAAACCGGATCAAACCAGACGAAAGCGGCACAGACCAGCTAAAACCAGGCCAGACCGGCTCAAACCGGTTTTGACCGTCTCAAACCAGATCAGTCAGGTTCAAACCGGTTTTGACTGGCTCAATCCGGTTTTCACCGGCTCAAACCGGTTTTTGACCAGCTCAAACCACTCCAGACCGGCTAAAAAACCGTTTTCAATGCCCCAAACCGGTTTTGACCTGATTAGACCGGGTAAAACCGGTTTTGACCGACTCAAACCGGTTTTGACCTGCTCCAACGACACCAGACCGGCTGAAACCGGTTTTGACCGGCTAAAACCGTTTTTGTCCGGATGAAACCAGATCAAACTGAATCTGACCGGCCCAGACCGGCTATAATCGGATCAAACCGGACCAGAAAGGCCCAGACCACCTAAAACTGGGCCACAAACCGGTTTTGACCAGTGCAAACCAACCAGACCGGCTCAAATCGGTTTTGACCGGCTCCAACCAGACCAGACCGGTTCAAACCGGTTTTGACTGCCTTAATCCGGTTTTGACCGGCTGAAACCGGTTTTGACCGGCTCAAACCGGTTTTGACCGGGTCAAAGCGCTTTTGACCACATCAAACCAGACTCTACAGGCCCAGATGAGCTGAAAGCGGATCAAACAGGACCAGACCAGCCCAGACCGCTGAAAGCGGGCCACAAAGTGATTTTGACCAGCTGAAACCAGACCAGATAGGCTCAAACCGATTTTGACCGACCTGAGCCGATTTTGACCGGCTTAAACCAGACCAGACCGGTTCAAACCGGTTTTGACAGCCTCAATTCGGTTTTGACCAGCTGAAACTGGTTTTGACCGGCTCAAACCACTCCAGTTCGGGTAAAACCGGTTTTGACCGGGTAAAACCGGTTTTGACCTGATTAGAGCAGCTCAAACCAGACCAGACCGGTTCAATCCGCATTTGATCGTCACAAACAGGTTTTGAACGGCTCGAACCGGTTTTGACCGGCTCAAACCGGTTTTGACCGCCTCAAACCACACCAGACCGGCTGAAACCGGATTTGTCCGGCTAAAACCGGGTTTGACCAGATGAGACCGGATCAAACCGAATCAGACTGGCCCAGACCGGCTACAATCCGATCAAACCGTACCCGACCGCTGCAGACGGCCTAAAACTGGGCCACAAACCGGTTTTGACGGGCTCAAGTCAGGCCAGACAAGCTCAAACCGATTTTGACCGACCTGAGCCGGTTTTCACAGGCTCAAACCAGACCAGACCGGCTCAAACCGGTTTTGACCGGCTCAAAGAGGTTTTGACCAGATCAAACCAGACTCGACCGGCACAGACAAGCTGAAACCAGATCAAACAGGACCAGACCGGCCCAGAACGGCTTAAAGCGGGCCAAAAAGCGGTTTTGACAGGTTGAAACCAGTTTTGACCGGCTCATACCACTCCAGACAGGGTAAAACCCATTTTTACCGGCTTAAACCGGTTTTGACCTGATTAGACCAGCTCCAACCAGGCCAGACCAGTTCAATCCGGTTTTGATCGTCACAAACCGGTTTTGAACGGCTCGAAACCGTTTTGACCGGCTCAAACCACACCAGACCGGCTAAAACCGGTTTTGACCGGCTAATACCGGGTTTGACCAGATGAGACCGGATCAAACCGAATCAGACCAGCCCAGACAGGCTAAAATCGGATCAAACCATACCCGACCGGCCTAGACTGCCTAAAACTGGGACACAAACCGGTTTTGACCAGTTCAAACCAGATCAGACCGGCTCGAACCGGTTTTGACCGGATCAAAGCGGTTTTGACCGGGTCAAACCAGACTCTACCGGCCCAGATGAGCTGAAAGCGGATCAAACAGGACCAGACCAGCCCAGACCGGCTGAAAGCGGGACACAAAGCAGTTTTGATTGGGTGAAACCAGACCAGATCGACTCAAACCGTTTTTGACCGACCTGAACCGGTTTTGACCGGCTCAAACCAGACCAGACTAATTCAAACCGGTTTTGACTGCCTCAATTTGGTTTTGACCGCCTGAAACCGGTTTTGACCGGCTCAAACCACTCCAGACCGGGTAAAACCCGTTTTGACCGGCTAAAACCGGTTTTGACCAGATGAGACCGGGTCAAACCGAATCAGACCGGACCAGACCGGCTAAGATTGGATCAAACCATACCCGACCGTCCCAGACTGCCTAAAACTGGGCCACAAACCGGTTTTGACCAGTTCAAACCAAGCCAGACCGGCTCAAAGCGATTTTGATCGACCTGAGCCGGTTTTGACTGGCTCAATCAAGACCAGACCGGTTCAAACCGGTTTTGACTGTCTCAATCCGGTTTTGACCGGCACAAACCACTCCAGACCGGCTAAAACCGGTTTTCACTGGGTCAAACCGGTTTTGATCCGATTAGACCGGATCAAACCAGAGCAGACCGGCTCAGACAGGCTCAAATTGGTTTTGACTGGCTTCAACCAGACCAAACCGGCTCAAACCGGTTTTGACCGGCTGAAACCAGACCAGACCGGCTCAAACCAGACCAGACCGGCTCAAACCTGTTTTGACCGGGTCAAACCGGTTTTGAACTGCTCAAACCACACCAGACAGGATGAAACCAGTTTTGACCTGCTAAAACCGGTTTTGACCGGATGAGGCCGGATCAAACCGAATCAGACGGGCCAAGACCGGCTAAAATTGGATCACACCGGACCAGAACGGTCCAGAATGCCTAAAACTGGGCCACAAACCGGTTTTGACCGGTTCAAACCAGACCACGCCAGCTCAGAGCGGTTTTGACCGGCTCGAACCGGTTTTGACCGGCTCAAACCAGAGGAGACCGGCTCAAACCAGATCATACCGTTTCAAAACGGTTTTGACCGGCTCAAAGCGATTTTGACCGGATCAAACCGGACTCGACCAACCCAGACCAGCTGAAACCAGATCAAACCGGATCAGACTGGCCCAGACCGTCTGAAACCGGGATACAAACCGGTTTTGACTGGTTCAAATCAGACCAGACTGGCTCAAACCGGTTTTGACCGACCTGAGCCGGTTTAGACCGGCTCAAACCAGACCAGACCGGCTCAATCCGGACCAGAGCGGTTCAAACCGGTTTTGACCGGATGACAACGGATCAAACCGGTCCAGACTGGCTCACACCGGATCGAACTGGCCCAGACAGGCCCAGACCGGCTGAAAGCGGATCAAACCAGACGAGAGTGGCACAGACCGCCTAAAACCGGGCCAGACCAGTTCAAATCGGCTTTGACCAGCTCAAACCAGACCAGACAGGTTCAAACTGGTTTACACTGGCTCAATCCGGTTTTGACCAGCTCAAACCGGTTTTGACCAGCTGAAACGTCTCCAGACCGACTAAAACCAGTTTTCACCAGCCCAAACCGGTTTTGACCTGATTAGACCAGATCAAACCGGACCAGACCAGCTCAGACAGTCTCGAATCGGTTTTGACTGGCTTCAACCAGACCAAACCGGCTCAAACAGGTTTTGATTGGCTCGAATCGGTTTTTGACCGGCTCAAACCAGAGCAGACCGGCTCAAACCAGACCAGACCGGCTCAAATCGGTTTTGACCGGGTCAAACCGTTTTGACCTGCTCAAACCACACCAGACCGGCTGAAATCGGTTTTGACCGGATGAGACCATATTCAAACGAAGCAGAGTGGTCAAGACCAGCTAAAATCGGATCCAACCGGACCAGACCGTCACAGACAGCCTAAAACTGGGCCACAAACCGGTTTTGACCGGTGCAAACCAGACCAGACCGGCTCAAACCGGTTTTGACCGAACTGAGCCGGTTTTGACTGGCTCAAACAAGACCATACCGGTTCAAACCGGTTGTGACTGCCTCAATCCGGTTTTGACCGGCTGAAAACGGTTTTGACCGGCTCAAACCACTCCAGAACGGGTAAAACCGGTTTTTACCGGCTTTAAGCGGTTTTGACCTGATAGGAACAGCTCAAACCAGACCAGACCAGTTCAATACGTTTTTGACCATCACAAACCGGTTTTGAATGGCTCAAATCGTTTTTGACCGGCTCAAACCAAACCAGACCGGCTGAAACCGGTTTTGACCGTCTAAAACCTGGTTTGACTGGACGAGACCGGATCAAACCGAATCAGACCGGCCCAGACTGCTTAAAACTGGGCCACAAACAGGTTTTGACCGGTTCAAACCAGGCCAGACCGGCTCAAACCGATTTTGATCGACCTGAGCTCGTTTAGACCGGCTCAAACAAGACCATACCGGTTCAAACCGGTTTTGACTGCCTCAATCCGGATTTGACCGGCTGAAACCGGTTTTGACCGGCTCAAACAACTCCAGACCTGGTAAAACCGGTTTTCACTGGCTCAAACCGGTTTTGATCCGATTAGACTGGATCAAACCGGCCCAGACCGGCTCAGAGAGGCTCGAATCAGTTTTGACTGGCTTCAACCAGACCAAACCGGCTCAAAACAGACCAGACCGGCTCAAACCAGACCAGACCGGCTCAAACCGGTTTTGACCAGCTCAAACCAGACCAGACCGGCTCAAACCAGACCAGACCGGGTCAAACCGGTTTTGACCGGCTCAATCCGGTTTTGACCGGATGAAAGCGGTTTTGACCGGATCAAACCGGACTCGACCTGTCCAGACCAGCTGAAACAGGATCAAATTGGAGCAGACTGGCCCAGACCGGCTGAAACCGGGCCACAAACCGGTTTTGACCGGCTCAAACCAGACCAGACCCTCTCAAACCGGTTTTGACCAGCCTGAGCCGGTTTAGACTGGCTCAAATCAGACCAGACAGGCTCAATCCAGATCAGAGCGGCTCAAATCGGTTTTGACCGGATGACAACGGATCAAACCGGACCAGACTGACTCACACCGGATCAAACTGGTTCAGACAGTCCCAGACCAGCTGAAACCGGATCAAACCAGACGAGAGCGGCACAGACCAGTTAAAACCGTGCCAGACCGGCTCAAACCGGTTTTGACCATCTCAAACCAGAACAAACAGGTTCAAACCGGTTTTGACTGGCTCAATCCGGTTTTGACCGTCTCAAACCGGTTTTGACCAGCTCAAACCACTCCAGACAGGATAAAATCGGTTTTCAACGGCCCAAACCGGTTTTGACCTGATTAGACCGGGTCAAACCGGTTTTGACAGACTCAAACCGATTTTGACCTGCTCAAACCACACCAGAACGGCTGAAACCAGATTTGACCGGCTAAAACCGGTTTTGTCCGGATGAAACCAGATCAAACTGAATCAGACCGGCCCTGACCGGCTGTAATCGGATCAAACCGGACCAGAACGGCCCAGACCACCTAAAACTGGGCCACAAATCGGATTTGACCGGTGCAAACCAGACCAGACAGGCTCAAACCTGTTTTGACCAACCTCAGCCGGTTTTGACTGGCGCAAACAAGACCAGATCGGTTCAAACCGATTTTGACTGCCTCAATCCGGTTTTGACCGGCTGAAACCGGTTTTGACCGGCTCAAACCACTCCAGACGGGGTAAAACCGGTTTTCAGCGGCTTTAACCGGTTTTGACCTGATGAGACCAGTTTAAACCAGACCAGACCGGTTCAATGCGGTTTTGACCGGCACAAACCGGTTTTGAATGGCTCGAACAGGTTTTGACCGGCTCAAACCACACCACACCGGCTGAAATCGGTTTTGACCGGATGAGACCGTATTCAAACGAAGCAGAGAGGTCAAGACCAGCTAAAATCGGATCCAACTGGACCAGACCGTCACAGACCGCCAAAAACTGGGCCACAAACCGGTTTTGACCCGTGCAAACCAGACCAGACCGGCTCAAACCGGTTTTGACCGAACTGAGCCGGTTTTGACTGGCTCAAACAAGACCATACCGGTTCAAACCGGTTTTGACTGCCTCATTCCGGTTTGGACCGGCTGAAACCGTTTTTGACCGGCTCAAACCACTCCAGTCCGGGTAAAACCGGTTTTTACCGGCTTAAAGCGGTTTTGACCTGATTAGACCAGCTCAAACCAGACCAGACCAGTTCAATACGTTTTTGACCATCACAAACCGGTTTTGAATGGCTCAAAAACGGTTTTGACCGGCTAAAACCGGTTTTGACCGGCTCAAACCAAACAAGACCGGCTGAAACCGGTTTTGACCGTCTAAAACCGGGTTTGACCGGACGAGACCGGATCAAACCGAATCAGACCGGCCCAGACTGCCTAAAACTGGGCCACAAACCGGTTTTGACCGGATCAAACCAGGCCAGACCAGCTCAAACCGATTTTGATCCACCTGAGCCGGTTTTGACCGGCTCAAACAAGACCATACCGGTTCAAACCGGTTTTGACTGCCTCAATCCGGATTTGACCGGGTGAAACCGGTTTTGACTGGCTCAAACCACTCCAGACCGGGTAAAACCGGTTTTCACTGGCTCAAACCGGTTTTGATCCGATTAGACCGGATCAAACCGGACCAGATCGGCTCAGAGAGGCTCGAATCGGTTTTGACTGACTTCAACCAGACCAAGGCGGCTCAAACCAGACCAGACCGGCTCAAACCAGACCAGACCGGCTCAAACCGGTTTTGACCAGCTCAAACCAGACCAGACCGGCTCAAACCATTCCAGACCAGCTCAAACCGGTTTTGACTGGCTCAAACCGGTTTTGACCGGATGAAAGCGGTTTTGCCCGGATCAAACCGGACTTGACCGGCCCAGACCAGCTGAAACAGGATCAAATCGGAGCAGACCGGCCCAGACAGGCTGAAACCGGGCCACATACCGGTTTTGACCGGCTCAAACCAGACCAGACCCTCTCAAACCGGTTTTGACCGGCCTGAGCCGGTTTAGACCGGCTCAAACCAGACCAGACAGGCTCAATCCGGATCAGAGCGGCTCAAACCGGTTTTGACCGGATGACAACGGATCAAACCGGACCAGACTGGCTCACACCGGATCAAACTGGTTCAGACAGTCCCAGATCAGCTGAAACCGGATCAAACCGGACGAGAGCGGCACAGACCAGCTAAAACCGTGCCAGACCGGCTCAAACCGGTTTTGACCGACTCAAACCAGAACAAACAGGTTCAAACCGGTTTTGACTGGCTCAATCCCGTTTTGACCGGCTCAAACCGGTTTTGACCAGCTCAAACCACTCCAGACAGGATAAAACCGGTTTTCAACGGCCCAAACCGGTTTTGACCTGATTAGACCGGGTCAAACCGGTTTTGACAGACTCAAACCGGTTTTGACCTGCTCAAACCACACCAGAACGGCTGAAACCGGATTTGACTGGCTAAAACCGGTTTTGTCCGGATGAAACCAGATCAAACTGAATCAGACCGGCCCTGACCGGCTATAATCGGATCAAACCGGACCAGAACGGCCCAGACCACCTAAAACTGGGCCACAAAACGGATTTGACCGGTGCAAACCAGACCAGACCGGCTCAAACCGGTTTTGACGGACCTCAGCCGGTTTTGACCGGCGCAAACCAGACCAGACCGGTTCAAACCGATTTTGACTGCCTCAATCCGGTTTTGACCGGCTGAAACCGGTTTTGACCGGCTCATACCACTCCAGACCGGGTAAAACCGGTTTTCAGCGGCTTTAACCGGTTTTGACCTGATTAGACCAGTTTAAACCAGACCAGACCGGTTCAATGCTGTTTTGACCGGCACAAACCGGTTTTGAACGGCTCAAACAGGTTTTGACCGGCTCAAACCACACACCGGCTGAAATCGGTTTTGAGCAGATGAGACCATATTCAAACGAAGCAGAGAGGTCAAGACCAGCTAAAATCGGATCCAACCGGACGAGACCATCACAGACGGCCTATAACTGGGCCACAAACCGGTTTTGACCGGTGCAAACCAGACCAGACCGGCTCAAACCGGTTTTGACCGAACTGAGCCGGTTTTGACTGGCTCAAACAAGACCATACCGGTTCAAACCGCTTGTGACTGCCTCAATCCGGTTTTGACCGGCTGAAACCGGTTTTGACTGGCTCAAACCACTCCAGACCGGGTAAAACCGGTTTTCACTGGCTCAAACCGGTTTTGATCCGATTAGACCGGATCAAACCTGACCAGACCGGCTCAGAGAGGCTCGAATCGGTTTTGACTGGCTTCAATCAGACCGAACCGGCTCAAAACAGACCAGACCGGCTCAAACCAGACCAGACCGGCTCAAACCGGTTTCGACCAGCTCAAACCAGACCAGACCGGCTCAAACCAGACCAGACCGGCTCAAACCGGTTTTGACCGGCCCAAACCGATTTTGACCGGATGAAAGCGGTTTTGCCGGGATCAAACCGGACTCGACCGGCCCAGAACAGCTGAAACAGGATCAAATCGGAGCAGACTTGCCCAGACCGGCTGAAACCGGGCCACAAACCGGTTTTGACCGGCTCAAACCAGACCAGACCCTCTCAAACCGGTTTTGACCGCCCTGAGCTGGTTTAGACCGGCTCAAACCAGACCAGACAGGCTCAATCCGGATCAGAGCAGCTCAAACCGGTTTTGACCGGATGACAACGGATCAAACCGGACCAGACTGGCTCACACCGGATCAAACTGGTTCAGACAGTCCCAGACCAGCTGAAACTGGATCAAACCAGACGAGAGCGGCACAGACCAGCTAAAACCGTGCCAGAGCGGCTCAAACCGGTTTTGACCACTCTCAAACCAGAACAAACAGGTACAAACCGGTTTTTACTGGCTCAATCCGGTTTTGACCGGCTCAAACCGGTTTTGACAAGCTCAAACCACTCCAGACCGGATAAAACCGGTTTTCAGCGGCCCAAACCGGTTTTGACCTGATTAGACCGGGTCAAACCGGTTTTGACAGACTCAAATCGGTTTTTGACCTGCTCAAACCACACCAGAACGGCTGAAAATGGATTTGACCGGCTAAAACCGGTTTTGTCCGGATGAAACCAGATCAAACTGAATCAGTCCGGCCAAGACCGGCTATAATCGGATCAAACCGGACCAGAATGGCCCAGACCACCTAAAACTGGGCCACAAATCGGATTTGACCGCTGCAAACCAGACCAGACCGGTTCAAACCGATTTTGACTGCCTCAATCCGGTTTTGACCGGTTGAAACCGGTTTTGACCGGCTTAAACCCCTCCAGACAGGGTAAAACCGGTTATCAGCGGCTTAAACCAGTTTTGACCTGATTAGACCAGTTTAAACCAGACCAGACCGGTTCAATGCGGTTTTGACCGGCACAAACCGGTTTTGAACGGCTCAAACAGGTTTTGACCGGCTCAAACCACACACCGGCTGAAATCGGTTTTGACCGGCTCAAACCACTCCAGACGGGGTAAAACCGGTTTTCAGCGGCTTAAACCAGTTTTGACCTGATTAGACCTGTTTAAACCAGACCAGACCGGTTCAATGCGGTTTTGACTGGCACAAACCGGTTTTGAACGGCTCAAACAGGTTTTGACCGGCTCAAACCACACCACACCGGCTGAAATCGGTTTTGACCGGATGAGACCGTATTCAAACGAAGCAGAGAGGTCAAGACCAGCTAAAATCGGATCCAACCGGACCAGACCGTCACAGACCGCCTAAAACTGGGCCACAAACCGGTTTTGACCGGTGCAAACCAGACCAGATAGGCTCAAACCGATTTTGACCGACCTGAGCCGGTTTTGACTGGCTCAAACAAGACCATACCGGTTCAAACCGGTTTTGATTGCCTCAATCCGGTTTGGACCGGCTGAAACCGGTTTTGACTGGCTCAAACCACTCCAGACCGGGTAAAACCGGTTTTTACCGGCTTAAAGCGGTTTTGACCTGATTAGACCAGCTCAAACCAGACCAGACCAGTTCAATACGTTTTTGACCATCACAAACCGGTTTTGAACGGCTAAAAAACGGTTTTGTCCGGCACAAACCGGTTTTGACCGGCTCA
Source organism: Chlorocebus sabaeus (assembly GCF_047675955.1). NCBI lineage: Eukaryota > Metazoa > Chordata > Mammalia > Primates > Cercopithecidae > Chlorocebus > Chlorocebus sabaeus. The sequence continues at coordinate 26,511 of NW_027326853.1, forward strand.
ACCAGACCAGACCATCTCAAACCGGTTTTGACGGGCCTGAGCCGGTTTAGACCGGCTCAAACCAGACCAGACAGGCTCAATCCGGATCAGAGCGGTTCAAACCGGTTTTGACTGGATGACAACGGATCAAACCGGACCAGACTGGCTCACACCGGATCAAACTGGCTCAGACAGTCCCAGACCAGCTGAAACCGGATCAAACCAGACGAGAGCGGCACAGACCAGCTAAAACCGTGCCAGACCGGCTCAAATCGGTTTTGACCGGCTCAAACCACTCCAGACCTGGTACAACCGGTTTTCACTGGCTCAAACCGGTTTGATACGATTAGACCAGATCAAACCGGACCAGACCGGCTCAGAGAGGCTCGAATCTGTTTTGACTGGCTTCAACAAGACCAAACCAGCTCAAAACAGACCAGACCGGCTCAAACCAGACCAGACCGGCTCAAACCGGTTTTGACCAGCTCAAACCAGACCAGACCCGCTCAAACCAGACCAGACCGGCTCAAACCGGTTTTGACCGTATGAAAGCGGTTTTGACCGGATCAAACCGGACTCGACCTGTCCAGACCAGCTGAAACAGGATCAAATCGGAGCAGACTGTCCCAGACCGGCTGACACCGCGCCACAAACCGGTTTTGACTGGCTCAAACGAGACCAGACCCTCTCAAACCGGTTTTGACCGGCCTGAGCCGGTTTAGACCGGCTCAAACCAGACCAGACAGGCTCAATCCGGATCAGAGTGGCTCAAACCGGTTTTGACCGGATGACAACGGATCAAACCGGACCAGACTGGCTCACACCGGATCAAACTGGTTCAGACAGTCCCAGACCAGCTGAAACCGGATCAAACCAGACGAGAGCGGCACAGACCAGCTAAAACCGTGCCAGACCGGCTCAAACCGGTTTTGACAGTCTCAAACCAGAACAAACAGGTTCAAACCGGTTTTGACTGGCTCAATTCGGTTTTGACGGGCTCAAACCGGTTTTGACCAGCTCAAACCAATCCAGACCGGATAAAATCGGTTTTCAACGGCCCAAACCGGTTTTGACCTGATTAGACCGGGTCAAACCGGTTTTGACAGACTCAAACCGGTTTTGACCCGCTCAAACCACACCAGAACGGCTGAAACCGGATTTGACCGGCTAAAACCGGTTTTGTCCGGATGATACCAGATCAAACTGAATCAGACCGGCCCTGACCGGCTATCATCGGATCAAACCGGACCAGAACGGCCCAGACCACCTAAAACTGGGCCACAAATCGGATTTGACCGGTGCAAACCAGACCAGACCGGCTCAAACCGGTTTCGACAGACCTCAGCCGGTTTTGACT
>NW_027326854.1:0-27822 GCF_047675955.1 Chlorocebus sabaeus
TATCTTCCGTTCAAAACTGGAAAGAAGCTTTCTGAGAAACTGCTCTGTGTTCTGTTAATTCATCTCACAGAGTTACATCTTTCCCTTCAAGAAGCCTTTCGCTAAGGCTGTTCTTGTGGAATTGGCAAAGGGATATTTGGAAGCCCATAGAGTGCTACGGTGAAAAAGGAAATATCTTCCGTTCAAAACTGGAAAGAAGCTTTCTGAGAAACTGCTCTGTGTTCTGTTAATTCATCTCACAGAGTTACATCTTTCCCTTCAAGAAGCCTTTCGCTAAGGCTGTTCTTGTGGAATTGGCAAAGGGATATTTGGAAGCCCATAGAGGGCTATGGTGAAAAAGGAAATATCTTCCGTTCAAAACTGGAAAGAAGCTTTCTGAGAAACTGCTCTGTGTTCTGTTAATTCATCTCACAGAGTTACATCTTTCCCTTCAAGAAGCCTTTCGCTAAGGCTGTTCTTGTGGAATTTGCAAAGGGATATTTGGAAGCCCATAGAGGGCTATGGTGAAAAAGGAAATATCTTCCGTTCAAAACTGGAAAGAAGCTTTCTGAGAAACTGCTCTGTGTTCTGTTAATTCATCTCACAGAGTTACATCTTTCCCTTCAAGAAGCCTTTCGCTAAGGCTGTTCTTGTGGAATTGGCAAAGGGATATTTGGAAGCCCATAGAAGGCTATGGTGAAAAAGGAAATATCTTCCGTTCAAAACTGGAAAGAAGCATTCTGAGAAACTGCTCTGTGTTCTGTTAATTCATCTCACAGAGTTACATCTTTCCCTTCAAGAAGCCTTTCGCTAAGGCTGTTCTTGTGGAATTGGCAAAGGGATATTTGGAAGCCCATAGAGGGCTCTGGTGAAAAAGGAAATATCTTCCGTTCAAAACTGGAAAGAAGCTTTCTGAGAAACTGCTCTGTGTTCTGTTAATTCATCTCACAGAGTTACATCTTTCCCTTCAAGAAGCCTTTCGCTAAGGCTGTTCTTGTGGAATTGGCAAAGGGATATTTGGAAGCCCATAGAGGGCTACGGTGAAAAAGGAAATATCTTCCGTTCAAAACTGGAAAGAAGCTTTCTGAGAAACTGCTCTGTGTTCTGTTAATTCATCTCACAGAGTTACATCTTTCCCTTCAAGAAGCCTTTCGCTAAGGCTGTTCTTGTGGAATTGGCAAAGGGATATTTGGAAGCCCATAGAGGGCTATGGTGAAAAAGGAAATATCTTCCGTTCAAAACTGGAAAGAAGCTTTCTGAGAAACTGCTCTGTGTTCTGTTAATTCATCTCACAGAGTTACATCTTTCCCTTCAAGAAGCCTTTCGCTAAGGCTGTTCTTGTGGAATTGGCAAAGGGATATTTGGAAGCCCATAGAGGGCTATGGTGAAAAAGGAAATATCTTCCGTTCAAAACTGGAAAGAAGCTTTCTGAGAAACTGCTCTGTGTTCTGTTAATTCATCTCACAGAATTACATCTTTCCCTTCAAGAAGCCTTTCGCTAAGGCTGTTCTTGTGGACTTGGCAAAGGGATATTTGGAAGCCCATAGAGGGCTATGGTGAAAAAGGAAATATCTTCCGTTCAAAACTGGAAAGAAGCTTTCTGAGAAACTGCTCTGTGTTCTGTTAATTCATCTCACAGAGTTACATCTTTCCCTTCAAGAAGCCTTTCGCTAAGGCTGTTCTTGTGGAATTGGCAAAGGGATATTTGGAAGCCCATAGAGGGCTATGGTGAAAAAGGAAATATCTTCCGTTCAAAACTGGAAAGAAGCTTTCTGAGAAACTGCTCTGTGTTCTGTTCATTCATCTCACAGAGTTACATCTTTCCCTTCAAGAAGCCTTTCGCTAAGGCTGTTCTTGTGGAATTGGCAAAGGGATATTTGGAAGCCCATAGAGGGCTACGGTGAAAAAGGAAATATCTTCCGTTCAAAACTGGAAAGAAGCTTTCTGAGAAACTGCTCTGTGTTCTGTTAATTCATCTCACAGAGTTACATCTTTCCCTTCAAGAAGCCTTTCGCTAAGGCTGTTCTTGTGGAATTGGCAAAGGGATATTTGGAAGCCCATAGAGGGCTACGGTGAAAAAGGAAATATCTTCCGTTCAAAACTGGAAAGAAACTTTCTGAGAAACTGCTCTGTGTTCTGTTAATTCATCTCACAGAGTTACATCTTTCCCTTCAAGAAGCCTTTCGCTAAGGCTGTTCTTGTGGAATTGGCAAAGGGATATTTGGAAGCCCATAGAGGGCTATGGTGAAAAAGGAAATATCTTCCGTTCAAAACTGGAAAGAAGCTTTCTGAGAAACTGCTCTGTGTTCTGTTAATTCATCTCACAGAGTTACATCTTTCCCTTCAAGAAGCCTTTCGCTAAGGCTGTTCTTGTGGAATTGGCAAAGGGATATTTGGAAGCCCATAGAGGGCTATGGTGAAAAAGGAAATATCTTCCGTTCAAAACTGGAAAGAAGCTTTCTGAGAAACTGCTCTGTGTTCTGTTAATTCATCTCACAGAGTTACATCTTTCCCTTCAAGAAGCCTTTCGCTAAGGCTGTTCTTGTGGAATTGGCAAAGGGATATTTGGAAGCCCATAGAGGGCTATGGTGAAAAAGGAAATATCTTCCGTTCAAAACTGGAAAGAAGCTTTCTGAGAAACTGCTCTGTGTTCTGTTAATTCATCTCACAGAGTTACATCTTTCCCTTCAAAAAGCCTTTCGCTAAGGCTGTTCTTGTGGAATTGGCAAAGGGATATTTGGAAGCCCATAGAGGGCTACGGTGAAAAAGGAAATATCTTCCGTTCAAAACTGGAAAGAAGCTTTCTGAGAAACTGCTCTGTGTTCTGTTAATTCATCTCACAGAGTTACATCTTTCCCTTCAAGAAGCCTTTCGCTAAGGCTGTTCTTGTGGAATTGGCAAAGGGATATTTGGAAGCCCATAGAGGGCTATGGTGAAAAAGGAAATATCTTCCGTTCAAAACTGGAAAGAAGCTTTCTGAGAAACTGCTCTGTGTTCTGTTAATTCATCTCACAGAGTTACATCTTTCCCTTCAAGAAGCCTTTCGCTAAGGCTGTTCTTGTGGAATTGGCAAAGGGATATTTGGAAGCCCATAGAGGGCTACGGTGAAAAAGGAAATATCTTCCGTTCAAAACTGGAAAGAAGCTTTCTGAGAAACTGCTCTGTGTTCTGTTAATTCATCTCACAGAGTTACATCTTTCCCTTCAAGAAGCCTTTCGCTAAGGCTGTTCTTGTGGAATTGGCAAAGGGATATTTGGAAGCCCATAGAGGGCTATGGTGAAAAAGGAAATATCTTCCGTTCAAAACTGGAAAGAAGCTTTCTGAGAAACTGCTCTGTGTTCTGTTAATTCATCTCACAGAGTTACATCTTTCCCTTCAAGAAGCCTTTCGCTAAGGCTGTTCTTGTGGAATTGGCAAAGGGATATTTGGAAGCCCATAGAGGGCTATGGTGAAAAAGGAAATATCTTCCGTTCAAAACTGGAAAGAAGCTTTCTGAGAAACTGCTCTGTGTTCTGTTAATTCATCTCACAGAGTTACATCTTTCCCTTCAAGAAGCCTTTCGCTAAGGCTGTTCTTGTGGACTTGGCAAAGGGATATTTGGAAGCCCATAGAGGGCTATGGTGAAAAAGGAAATATCTTCCGTTCAAAACTGGAAAGAAGCTTTCTGAGAAACTGCTCTGTGTTCTGTTAATTCATCTCACAGAGTTACATCTTTCCCTTCAAGAAGCCTTTCGCTAAGGCTGTTCTTGTGGAATTGGCAAAGGGATATTTGGAAGCCCATAGAGGGCTATGGTGAAAAAGGAAATATCTTCCGTTCAAAACTGGAAAGAAGCTTTCTGAGAAACTGCTCTGTGTTCTGTTCATTCATCTCACAGAGTTACATCTTTCCCTTCAAGAAGCCTTTCGCTAAGGCTGTTCTTGTGGAATTGGCAAAGGGATATTTGGAAGCCCATAGAGGGCTACGGTGAAAAAGGAAATATCTTCCGTTCAAAACTGGAAAGAAGCTTTCTGAGAAACTGCTCTGTGTTCTGTTAATTCATCTCACAGAGTTACATCTTTCCCTTCAAGAAGCCTTTCGCTAAGGCTGTTCTTGTGGAATTGGCAAAGGGATATTTGGAAGCCCATAGAGGGCTACGGTGAAAAAGGAAATATCTTCCGTTCAAAACTGGAAAGAAGCTTTCTGAGAAACTGCTCTGTGTTCTGTTAATTCATCTCACAGAGTTACATCTTTCCCTTCAAGAAGCCTTTCGCTAAGGCTGTTCTTGTGGAATTGGCAAAGGGATATTTGGAAGCCCATAGAGGGCTATGGTGAAAAAGGAAATATCTTCCGTTCAAAACTGGAAAGAAGCTTTCTGAGAAACTGCTCTGTGTTCTGTTAATTCATCTCACAGAGTTACATCTTTCCCTTCAAGAAGCCTTTCGCTAAGGCTGTTCTTGTGGAATTGGCAAAGGGATATTTGGAAGCCCATAGAGGGCTATGGTGAAAAAGGAAATATCTTCCGTTCAAAACTGGAAAGAAGCTTTCTGAGAAACTGCTCTGTGTTCTGTTAATTCATCTCACAGAGTTACATCTTTCCCTTCAAGAAGCCTTTCGCTAAGGCTGTTCTTGTGGAATTGGCAAAGGGATATTTGGAAGCCCATAGAGGGCTACGGTGAAAAAGGAAATATCTTCCGTTCAAAACTGGAAAGAAGCTTTCTGAGAAACTGCTCTGTGTTCTGTTAATTCATCTCACAGAGTTACATCTTTCCCTTCAAAAAGCCTTTCGCTAAGGCTGTTCTTGTGGAATTGGCAAAGGGATATTTGGAAGCCCATAGAGGGCTACGGTGAAAAAGGAAATATCTTCCGTTCAAAACTGGAAAGAAGCTTTCTGAGAAACTGCTCTGTGTTCTGTTAATTCATCTCACAGAGTTACATCTTTCCCTTCAAGAAGCCTTTCGCTAAGGCTGTTCTTGTGGAATTGGCAAAGGGATATTTGGAAGCCCATAGAGGGCTATGGTGAAAAAGGAAATATCTTCCGTTCAAAACTGGAAAGAAGCTTTCTGAGAAACTGCTCTGTGTTCTGTTAATTCATCTCACAGAGTTACATCTTTCCCTTCAAGAAGCCTTTCGCTAAGGCTGTTCTTGTGGAATTGGCAAAGGGATATTTGGAAGCCCATAGAGGGCTACGGTGAAAAAGGAAATATCTTCCGTTCAAAACTGGAAAGAAGCTTTCTGAGAAACTGCTCTGTGTTCTGTTAATTCATCTCACAGAGTTACATCTTTCCCTTCAAGAAGCCTTTCGCTAAGGCTGTTCTTGTGGAATTGGCAAAGGGATATTTGGAAGCCCATAGAGGGCTATGGTGAAAAAGGAAATATCTTCCGTTCAAAACTGGAAAGAAGCTTTCTGAGAAACTGCTCTGTGTTCTGTTAATTCATCTCACAGAGTTACATCTTTCCCTTCAAGAAGCCTTTCGCTAAGGCTGTTCTTGTGGAATTGGCAAAGGGATATTTGGAAGCCCATAGAGGGCTATGGTGAAAAAGGAAATATCTTCCGTTCAAAACTGGAAAGAAGCTTTCTGAGAAACTGCTCTGTGTTCTGTTAATTCATCTCACAGAGTTACATCTTTCCCTTCAAGAAGCCTTTCGCTAAGGCTGTTCTTGTGGAATTGGCAAAGGGATATTTGGAAGCCCATAGAGGGCTATGGTGAAAAAGGAAATATCTTCCGTTCAAAACTGGAAAGAAGCTTTCTGAGAAACTGCTCTGTGTTCTGTTAATTCATCTCACAGAGTTACATCTTTCCCTTCAAGAAGCCTTTCGCTAAGGCTGTTCTTGTGGAATTGGCAAAGGGATATTTGGAAGCCCATAGAGGGCTATGGTGAAAAAGGAAATATCTTCCGTTCAAAACTGGAAAGAAGCTTTCTGAGAAACTGCTCTGTGTTCTGTTAATTCATCTCACAGAGTTACATCTTTCCCTTCAAGAAGCCTTTCGCTAAGGCTGTTCTTGTGGAATTGGCAAAGGGATATTTGGAAGCCCATAGAGGGCTACGGTGAAAAAGGAAATATCTTCCGTTCAAAACTGGAAAGAAGCTTTCTGAGAAACTGCTCTGTGTTCTGTTAATTCATCTCACAGAGTTACATCTTTCCCTTCAAAAAGCCTTTCGCTAAGGCTGTTCTTGTGGAATTGGCAAAGGGATATTTGGAAGCCCATAGAGGGCTACGGTGAAAAAGGAAATATCTTCCGTTCAAAACTGGAAAGAAGCTTTCTGAGAAACTGCTCTGTGTTCTGTTAATTCATCTCACAGAGTTACATCTTTCCCTTCAAGAAGCCTTTCGCTAAGGCTGTTCTTGTGGAATTGGCAAAGGGATATTTGGAAGCCCATAGAGGGCTATGGTGAAAAAGGAAATATCTTCCGTTCAAAACTGGAAAGAAGCTTTCTGAGAAACTGCTCTGTGTTCTGTTAATTCATCTCACAGAGTTACATCTTTCCCTTCAAGAAGCCTTTCGCTAAGGCTGTTCTTGTGGAATTGGCAAAGGGATATTTGGAAGCCCATAGAGGGCTACGGTGAAAAAGGAAATATCTTCCGTTCAAAACTGGAAAGAAGCTTTCTGAGAAACTGCTCTGTGTTCTGTTAATTCATCTCACAGAGTTACATCTTTCCCTTCAAGAAGCCTTTCGCTAAGGCTGTTCTTGTGGAATTGGCAAAGGGATATTTGGAAGCCCATAGAGGGCTATGGTGAAAAAGGAAATATCTTCCGTTCAAAACTGGAAAGAAGCTTTCTGAGAAACTGCTCTGTGTTCTGTTAATTCATCTCACAGAGTTACATCTTTCCCTTCAAGAAGCCTTTCGCTAAGGCTGTTCTTGTGGAATTGGCAAAGGGATATTTGGAAGCCCATAGAGGGCTACGGTGAAAAAGGAAATATCTTCCGTTCAAAACTGGAAAGAAGCTTTCTGAGAAACTGCTCTGTGTTCTGTTAATTCATCTCACAGAGTTACATCTTTCCCTTCAAGAAGCCTTTCGCTAAGGCTGTTCTTGTGGAATTGGCAAAGGGATATTTGGAAGCCCATAGAGGGCTATGGTGAAAAAGGAAATATCTTCCGTTCAAAACTGGAAAGAAGCTTTCTGAGAAACTGCTCTGTGTTCTGTTAATTCATCTCACAGAGTTACATCTTTCCCTTCAAGAAGCCTTTCGCTAAGGCTGTTCTTGTGGAATTGGCAAAGGGATATTTGGAAGCCCATAGAGGGCTATGGTGAAAAAGGAAATATCTTCCGTTCAAAACTGGAAAGAAGCTTTCTGAGAAACTGCTCTGTGTTCTGTTAATTCATCTCACAGAGTTACATCTTTCCCTTCAAGAAGCCTTTCGCTAAGGCTGTTCTTGTGGAATTGGCAAAGGGATATTTGGAAGCCCATAGAGGGCTATGGTGAAAAAGGAAATATCTTCCGTTCAAAACTGGAAAGAAGCTTTCTGAGAAACTGCTCTGTGTTCTGTTAATTCATCTCACAGAGTTACATCTTTCCCTTCAAGAAGCCTTTCGCTAAGGCTGTTCTTGTGGAATTGGCAAAGGGATATTTGGAAGCCCATAGAGGGCTATGGTGAAAAAGGAAATATCTTCCGTTCAAAACTGGAAAGAAGCTTTCTGAGAAACTGCTCTGTGTTCTGTTAATTCATCTCACAGAGTTACATCTTTCCCTTCAAGAAGCCTTTCGCTAAGGCTGTTCTTGTGGAATTGGCAAAGGGATATTTGGAAGCCCATAGAGGGCTATGGTGAAAAAGGAAATATCTTCCGTTCAAAACTGGAAAGAAGCTTTCTGAGAAACTGCTCTGTGTTCTGTTAATTCATCTCACAGAGTTACATCTTTCCCTTCAAGAAGCCTTTCGCTAAGGCTGTTCTTTTGGAATTGGCAAAGGGATATTTGGAAGCCCATAGAGGGCTATGGTGAAAAAGGAAATATCTTCCGTTCAAAACTGGAAAGAAGCTTTCTGAGAAACTGCTCTGTGTTCTGTTAATTCATCTCACAGAGTTACATCTTTCCCTTCAAGAAGCCTTTCGCTAAGGCTGTTCTTGTGGAATTGGCAAAGGGATATTTGGAAGCCCATAGAGGGCTATGGTGAAAAAGGAAATATCTTCCGTTCAAAACTGGAAAGAAGCTTTCTGAGAAACTGCTCTGTGTTCTGTTAATTCATCTCACAGAGTTACATCGTTCCCTTCAAGAAGCCTTTCGCTAAGGCTGTTCTTGTGGAATTGGCAAAGGGATATTTGGAAGCCCATAGAGGGCTATGGTGAAAAAGGAAATATCTTCCGTTCAAAACTGGAAAGAAGCTTTCTGAGAAACTGCTCTGTGTTCTGTTAATTCATCTCACAGAGTTACATCTTTCCCTTCAAGAAGCCTTTCGCTAAGGCTGTTCTTGTGGAATTGGCAAAGGGATATTTGGAAGCCCATAGAGGGCTATGGTGAAAAAGGAAATATCTTCCGTTCAAAACTGGAAAGAAGCTTTCTGAGAAACTGCTCTGTGTTCTGTTAATTCATCTCACAGAGTTACATCTTTCCCTTCAAGAAGCCTTTCGCTAAGGCTGTTCTTGTGGAATTGGCAAAGGGATATTTGGAAGCCCATAGAGGGCTATGGTGAAAAAGGAAATATCTTCCGTTCAAAACTGGAAAGAAGCTTTCTGAGAAACTGCTCTGTGTTCTGTTAATTCATCTCACAGAGTTACATCTTTCCCTTCAAGAAGCCTTTCGCTAAGGCTGTTCTTGTGGAATTGGCAAAGGGATATTTGGAAGCCCATAGAGGGCTATGGTGAAAAAGGAAATATCTTCCGTTCAAAACTGGAAAGAAGCTTTCTGAGAAACTGCTCTGTGTTCTGTTAATTCATCTCACAGAGTTACATCTTTCCCTTCAAGAAGCCTTTCGCTAAGGCTGTTCTTGTGGAATTGGCAAAGGGATATTTGGAAGCCCATAGAGGGCTATGGTGAAAAAGGAAATATCTTCCGTTCAAAACTGGAAAGAAGCTTTCTGAGAAACTGCTCTGTGTTCTGTTAATTCATCTCACAGAGTTACATCTTTCCCTTCAAGAAGCCTTTCGCTAAGGCTGTTCTTGTGGAATTGGCAAAGGGATATTTGGAAGCCCATAGAGGGCTATGGTGAAAAAGGAAATATCTTCCGTTCAAAACTGGAAAGAAGCTTTCTGAGAAACTGCTCTGTGTTCTGTTAATTCATCTCACAGAGTTACATCTTTCCCTTCAAGAAGCCTTTCGCTAAGGCTGTTCTTGTGGAATTGGCAAAGGGATATTTGGAAGCCCATAGAGGGCTATGGTGAAAAAGGAAATATCTTCCGTTCAAAACTGGAAAGAAGCTTTCTGAGAAACTGCTCTGTGTTCTGTTAATTCATCTCACAGAGTTACATCTTTCCCTTCAAGAAGCCTTTCGCTAAGGCTGTTCTTGTGGAATTGGCAAAGGGACATTTGGAAGCCCATAGAGGGCTATGGTGAAAAAGGAAATATCTTCCGTTCAAAACTGGAAAGAAGCTTTCTGAGAAACTGCTCTGTGTTCTGTTAATTCATCTCACAGAGTTACATCTTTCCCTTCAAGAAGCCTTTCGCTAAGGCTGTTCTTGTGGAATTGGCAAAGGGATATTTGGAAGCCCATAGAGGGCTATGGTGAAAAAGGAAATATCTTCCGTTCAAAACTGGAAAGAAGCTTTCTGAGAAACTGCTCTGTGTTCTGTTAATTCATCTCACAGAGTTACATCTTTCCCTTCAAGAAGCCTTTCGCTAAGGCTGTTCTTGTGGAATTGGCAAAGGGATATTTGGAAGCCCATAGAGGGCTATGGTGAAAAAGGAAATATCTTCCGTTCAAAACTGGAAAGAAGCTTTCTGAGAAACTGCTCTGTGTTCTGTTAATTCATCTCACAGAGTTACATCTTTCCCTTCAAGAAGCCTTTCGCTAAGGCTGTTCTTGTGGAATTGGCAAAGGGATATTTGGAAGCCCATAGAGGGCTATGGTGAAAAAGGAAATATCTTCCGTTCAAAACTGGAAAGAAGCTTTCTGAGAAACTGCTCTGTGTTCTGTTAATTCATCTCACAGAGTTACATCTTTCCCTTCAAGAAGCCTTTCGCTAAGGCTGTTCTTGTGGAATTGGCAAAGGGATATTTGGAAGCCCTTAGAGAGCTATGGTGAAAAAGGAAATATCTTCCGTTCAAAACTGGAAAGAAGCTTTCTGAGAAACTGCTCTGTGTTCTGTTAATTCATCTCACAGAGTTACATCTTTCCCTTCAAGAAGCCTTTCGCTAAGGCTGTTCTTGTGGAATTGGCAAAGGGATATTTGGAAGCCCATAGAGGGCTATGGTGAAAAAGGAAATATCTTCCGTTCAAAACTGGAAAGAAGCTTTCTGAGAAACTGCTCTGTGTTCTGTTAATTCATCTCACAGAGTTACATCTTTCCCTTCAAGAAGCCTTTCGCTAAGGCTGTTCTTGTGGTATTGGCAAAGGGATATTTGGAAGCCCATAGAGGGCTACGGTGAAAAAGGAAATATCTTCCGTTCAAAACTGGAAAGAAGCTTTCTGAGAAACTGCTCTGTGTTCTGTTAATTCATCTCACAGAGTTACATCTTTCCCTTCAAGAAGCCTTTCGCTAAGGCTGTTCTTGTGGAATTGGCAAAGGGATATTTGGAAGCCCATAGAGGGCTATGGTGAAAAAGGAAATATCTTCCGTTCAAAACTGGAAAGAAGCTTTCTGAGAAACTGCTCTGTGTTCTGTTAATTCATCTCACAGAGTTACATCTTTCCCTTCAAGAAGCCTTTCGCTAAGGCTGTTCTTGTGGAATTGGCAAAGGGATATTTGGAAGCCCATAGAGGGCTACGGTGAAAAAGGAAATATCTTCCGTTCAAAACTGGAAAGAAGCTTTCTGAGAAACTGCTCTGTGTTCTGTTAATTCATCTCACAGAGTTACATCTTTCCCTTCAAGAAGCCTTTCGCTAAGGCTGTTCTTGTGGAATTGGCAAAGGGATATTTGGAAGCCCATAGAGGGCTACGGTGAAAAAGGAAATATCTTCCGTTCAAAACTGGAAAGAAGCTTTCTGAGAAACTGCTCTGTGTTCTGTTAATTCATCTCACAGAGTTACATCTTTCCCTTCAAGAAGCCTTTCGCTAAGGCTGTTCTTGTGGAATTGGCAAAGGGATATTTGGAAGCCCATAGAGGGCTACGGTGAAAAAGGAAATATCTTCCGTTCAAAACTGGAAAGAAGCTTTCTGAGAAACTGCTCTGTGTTCTGTTAATTCATCTCACAGAGTTACATCTTTCCCTTCAAGAAGCCTTTCGCTAAGGCTGTTCTTGTGGAATTGGCAAAGGGATATTTGGAAGCCCATAGAGGGCTATGGTGAAAAAGGAAATATCTTCCGTTCAAAACTGGAAAGAAGCTTTCTGAGAAACTGCTCTGTGTTCTGTTAATTCATCTCACAGAGTTACATCTTTCCCTTCAAGAAGCCTTTCGCTAAGGCTGTTCTTGTGGAATTGGCAAAGGGATATTTGGAAGCCCATAGAGGGCTATGGTGAAAAAGGAAATATCTTCCGTTCAAAACTGGAAAGAAGCTTTCTGAGAAACTGCTCTGTGTTCTGTTAATTCATCTCACAGAGTTACATCTTTCCCTTCAAGAAGCCTTTCGCTAAGGCTGTTCTTGTGGAATTGGCAAAGGGATATTTGGAAGCCCATAGAGGGCTATGGTGTAAAAGGAAATATCTTCCGTTCAAAACTGGAAAGAAGCTTTCTGAGAATCTGCTCTGTGTTCTGTTAATTCATCTCACAGAGTTACATCTTTCCCTTCAAGAAGCCTTTCGCTAAGGCTGTTCTTGTGGAATTGGCAAAGGGATATTTGGAAGCCCATAGAGGGCTATGGTGAAAAAGGAAATATCTTCCGTTCAAAACTGGAAAGAAGCTTTCTGAGAAACTGCTCTGTGTTCTGTTAATTCATCTCACAGAGTTACATCTTTCCCTTCAAGAAGCCTTTCGCTAAGGCTGTTCTTGTGGAATTGGCAAAGGGATATTTGGAAGCCCATAGAGGGCTATGGTAAAAAAGGAAATATCTTCCGTTCAAAACTGGAAAGAAGCTTTCTGAGAAACTGCTCTGTGTTCTGTTAATTCATCTCACAGAGTTACATCTTTCCCTTCAAGAAGCTTTTCGCTAAGGCTGTTCTTGTGGAATTGGCAAAGGGATATTTGGAAGCCCATAGAGGGCTATGGTGAAAAAGGAAATATCTTCCGTTCAAAACTGGAAAGAAGCTTTCTGAGAAACTGCTCTGTGTTCTGTTAATTCATCTCACAGAGTTACATCTTTCCCTTCAAGAAGCCTTTCGCTAAGGCTGTTCTTGTGGAATTGGCAAAGGGATATTTGGAAGCCCATAGAGGGCTATGGTGAAAAAGGAAATATCTTCCGTTCAAAACTGGAAAGAAGCTTTCTGAGAAACTGCTCTGTGTTCTGTTAATTCATCTCACTGAGTTACATCTTTCCCTTCAAGAAGCCTTTCGCTAAGGCTGTTCTTGTGGAATTGGCAAAGGGATATTTGGAAGCCCATAGAGGGCTATGGTGAAAAAGGAAATATCTTCCGTTCAAAACTGGAAAGAAGCTTTCTGAGAAACTGCCCTGTGTTCTGTTAATTCATCTCACAGAGTTACATCTTTCCCTTCAAGAAGCCTTTCGCTAAGGCTGTTCTTGTGGAATTGGCAAAGGGATATTTGGAAGCCCATAGAGGGCTATGGTGAAAAAGGAAATATCTTCCGTTCAAAACTGGAAAGAAGCTTTCTGAGAAACTGCTCTGTGTTCTGTTAATTCATCTCACAGAGTTACATCTTTCCCTTCAAGAAGCCTTTCGCTAAGGCTGTTCTTGTGGAATTGGCAAAGGGATATTTGGAAGCCCATAGAGGGCTATGGTGAAAAAGGAAATATCTTCCGTTCAAAACTGGAAAGAAGCTTTCTGAGAAACTGCTCTGTGTTCTGTTAATTCATCTCACAGAGTTACATCTTTCCCTTCAAGAAGCCTTTCGCTAAGGCTGTTCTTGTGGAATTGGCAAAGGGATATTTGGAAGCCCTTAGAGAGCTATGGTGAAAAAGGAAATATCTTCCGTTCAAAACTGGAAAGAAGCTTTCTGAGAAACTGCTCTGTGTTCTGTTAATTCATCTCACAGAGTTACATCTTTCCCTTCAAGAAGCCTTTCGCTAAGGCTGTTCTTGTGGAATTGGCAAAGGGATATTTGGAAGCCCATAGAGGGCTATGGTGAAAAAGGAAATATCTTCCGTTCAAAACTGGAAAGAAGCTTTCTGAGAAACTGCTCTGTGTTCTGTTAATTCATCTCACAGAGTTACATCTTTCCCTTCAAGAAGCCTTTCGCTAAGGCTGTTCTTGTGGAATTGGCAAAGGGATATTTGGAAGCCCATAGAGGGCTATGGTGAAAAAGGAAATATCTTCCGTTCAAAACTGGAAAGAAGCTTTCTGAGAAACTGCTCTGTGTTCTGTTAATTCATCTCACAGAGTTACATCTTTCCCTTCAAGAAGCCTTTCGCTAAGGCTGTTCTTGTGGACTTGGCAAAGGGATATTTGGAAGCCCATAGAGGGCTATGGTGAAAAAGGAAATATCTTCCGTTCAAAACTGGAAAGAAGCTTTCTGAGAAACTGCTCTGTGTTCTGTTAATTCATCTCACAGAGTTACATCTTTCCCTTCAAGAAGCCTTTCGCTAAGGCTGTTCTTGTGGAATTGGCAAAGGGATATATGGAAGCCCATAGAGGGCTATGGTGAAAAAGGAAATATCTTCCGTTCAAAACTGGAAAGAAGCTTTCTGAGAAACTGCTCTGTGTTCTGTTCATTCATCTCACAGAGTTACATCTTTCCCTTCAAGAAGCCTTTCGCTAAGGCTGTTCTTGTGGAATTGGCAAAGGGATATTTGGAAGCCCATAGAGGGCTACGGTGAAAAAGGAAATATCTTCCGTTCAAAACTGGAAAGAAGCTTTCTGAGAAACTGCTCTGTGTTCTGTTAATTCATCTCACAGAGTTACATCTTTCCCTTCAAGAAGCCTTTCGCTAAGGCTGTTCTTGTGGAATTGGCAAAGGGATATTTGGAAGCCCATAGAGGGCTACGGTGAAAAAGGAAATATCTTCCGTTCAAAACTGGAAAGAAGCTTTCTGAGAAACTGCTCTGTGTTCTGTTAATTCATCTCACAGAGTTACATCTTTCCCTTCAAGAAGCCTTTCGCTAAGGCTGTTCTTGTGGAATTGGCAAAGGGATATTTGGAAGCCCATAGAGGGCTATGGTGAAAAAGGAAATATCTTCCGTTCAAAACTGGAAAGAAGCTTTCTGAGAAACTGCTCTGTGTTCTGTTAATTCATCTCACAGAGTTACATCTTTCCCTTCAAGAAGCCTTTCGCTAAGGCTGTTCTTGTGGAATTTGCAAAGGGATATTTGGAAGCCCTTAGAGAGCTATGGTGAAAAAGGAAATATCTTCCGTTCAAAACTGGAAAGAAGCTTTCTGAGAAACTGCTCTGTGTTCTGTTAATTCATCTCACAGAGTTACATCTTTCCCTTCAAGAAGCCTTTCGCTAAGGCTGTTCTTGTGGAATTGGCAAAGGGATATTTGGAAGCCCATAGAGGGCTATGGTGAAAAAGGAAATATCTTCCGTTCAAAACTGGAAAGAAGCTTTCTGAGAAACTGCTCTGTGTTCTGTTAATTCATCTCACAGAGTTACATCTTTCCCTTCAAGAAGCCTTTCGCTAAGGCTGTTCTTGTGGAATTGGCAAAGGGATATTTGGAAGCCCATAGAGGGCTATGGTGAAAAAGGAAATATCTTCCGTTCAAAACTGGAAAGAAGCTTTCTGAGAAACTGCTCTGTGTTCTGTTAATTCATCTCACAGAGTTACATCTTTCCCTTCAAGAAGCCTTTCGCTAAGGCTGTTCTTGTGGACTTGGCAAAGGGATATTTGGAAGCCCATAGAGGGCTATGGTGAAAAAGGAAATATCTTCCGTTCAAAACTGGAAAGAAGCTTTCTGAGAAACTGCTCTGTGTTCTGTTAATTCATCTCACAGAGTTACATCTTTCCCTTCAAGAAGCCTTTCGCTAAGGCTGTTCTTGTGGAATTGGCAAAGGGATATATGGAAGCCCATAGAGGGCTATGGTGAAAAAGGAAATATCTTCCGTTCAAAACTGGAAAGAAGCTTTCTGAGAAACTGCTCTGTGTTCTGTTCATTCATCTCACAGAGTTACATCTTTCCCTTCAAGAAGCCTTTCGCTAAGGCTGTTCTTGTGGAATTGGCAAAGGGATATTTGGAAGCCCATAGAGGGCTACGGTGAAAAAGGAAATATCTTCCGTTCAAAACTGGAAAGAAGCTTTCTGAGAAACTGCTCTGTGTTCTGTTAATTCATCTCACAGAGTTACATCTTTCCCTTCAAGAAGCCTTTCGCTAAGGCTGTTCTTGTGGAATTGGCAAAGGGATATTTGGAAGCCCATAGAGGGCTACGGTGAAAAAGGAAATATCTTCCGTTCAAAACTGGAAAGAAGCTTTCTGAGAAACTGCTCTGTGTTCTGTTAATTCATCTCACAGAGTTACATCTTTCCCTTCAAGAAGCCTTTCGCTAAGGCTGTTCTTGTGGAATTGGCAAAGGGATATTTGGAAGCCCATAGAGGGCTATGGTGAAAAAGGAAATATCTTCCGTTCAAAACTGGAAAGAAGCTTTCTGAGAAACTGCTCTGTGTTCTGTTAATTCATCTCACAGAGTTACATCTTTCCCTTCAAGAAGCCTTTCGCTAAGGCTGTTCTTGTGGAATTTGCAAAGGGATATTTGGAAGCCCATAGAGGGCTATGGTGAAAAAGGAAATATCTTCCGTTCAAAACTGGAAAGAAGCTTTCTGAGAAACTGCTCTGTGTTCTGTTAATTCATCTCACAGAGTTACATCTTTCCCTTCAAGAAGCCTTTCGCTAAGGCTGTTCTTGTGGAATTGGCAAAGGGATATTTGGAAGCCCATAGAGGGCTATGGTGAAAAAGGAAATATCTTCCGTTCAAAACTGGAAAGAAGCATTCTGAGAAACTGCTCTGTGTTCTGTTAATTCATCTCACAGAGTTACATCTTTCCCTTCAAGAAGCCTTTCGCTAAGGCTGTTCTTGTGGAATTGGCAAAGGGATATTTGGAAGCCCATAGAGGGCTCTGGTGAAAAAGGAAATATCTTCCGTTCAAAACTGGAAAGAAGCTTTCTGAGAAACTGCTCTGTGTTCTGTTAATTCATCTCACAGAGTTACATCTTTCCCTTCAAGAAGCCTTTCGCTAAGGCTGTTCTTGTGGAATTGGCAAAGGGATATTTGGAAGCCCATAGAGGGCTACGGTGAAAAAGGAAATATCTTCCGTTCAAAACTGGAAAGAAGCTTTCTGAGAAACTGCTCTGTGTTCTGTTAATTCATCTCACAGAGTTACATCTTTCCCTTCAAGAAGCCTTTCGCTAAGGCTGTTCTTGTGGAATTGGCAAAGGGATATTTGGAAGCCCATAGAGGGCTATGGTGAAAAAGGAAATATCTTCCGTTCAAAACTGGAAAGAAGCTTTCTGAGAAACTGCTCTGTGTTCTGTTAATTCATCTCACAGAGTTACATCTTTCCCTTCAAGAAGCCTTTCGCTAAGGCTGTTCTTGTGGAATTGGCAAAGGGATATTTGGAAGCCCATAGAGGGCTATGGTGAAAAAGGAAATATCTTCCGTTCAAAACTGGAAAGAAGCTTTCTGAGAAACTGCTCTGTGTTCTGTTAATTCATCTCACAGAGTTACATCTTTCCCTTCAAGAAGCCTTTCGCTAAGGCTGTTCTTGTGGACTTGGCAAAGGGATATTTGGAAGCCCATAGAGGGCTATGGTGAAAAAGGAAATATCTTCCGTTCAAAACTGGAAAGAAGCTTTCTGAGAAACTGCTCTGTGTTCTGTTAATTCATCTCACAGAGTTACATCTTTCCCTTCAAGAAGCCTTTCGCTAAGGCTGTTCTTGTGGAATTGGCAAAGGGATATTTGGAAGCCCATAGAGGGCTATGGTGAAAAAGGAAATATCTTCCGTTCAAAACTGGAAAGAAGCTTTCTGAGAAACTGCTCTGTGTTCTGTTCATTCATCTCACAGAGTTACATCTTTCCCTTCAAGAAGCCTTTCGCTAAGGCTGTTCTTGTGGAATTGGCAAAGGGATATTTGGAAGCCCATAGAGGGCTACGGTGAAAAAGGAAATATCTTCCGTTCAAAACTGGAAAGAAGCTTTCTGAGAAACTGCTCTGTGTTCTGTTAATTCATCTCACAGAGTTACATCTTTCCCTTCAAGAAGCCTTTCGCTAAGGCTGTTCTTGTGGAATTGGCAAAGGGATATTTGGAAGCCCATAGAGGGCTACGGTGAAAAAGGAAATATCTTCCGTTCAAAACTGGAAAGAAGCTTTCTGAGAAACTGCTCTGTGTTCTGTTAATTCATCTCACAGAGTTACATCTTTCCCTTCAAGAAGCCTTTCGCTAAGGCTGTTCTTGTGGAATTGGCAAAGGGATATTTGGAAGCCCATAGAGGGCTATGGTGAAAAAGGAAATATCTTCCGTTCAAAACTGGAAAGAAGCTTTCTGAGAAACTGCTCTGTGTTCTGTTAATTCATCTCACAGAGTTACATCTTTCCCTTCAAGAAGCCTTTCGCTAAGGCTGTTCTTGTGGAATTGGCAAAGGGATATTTGGAAGCCCATAGAGGGCTACGGTGAAAAAGGAAATATCTTCCGTTCAAAACTGGAAAGAAGCTTTCTGAGAAACTGCTCTGTGTTCTGTTAATTCATCTCACAGAGTTACATCTTTCCCTTCAAGAAGCCTTTCGCTAAGGCTGTTCTTGTGGAATTGGCAAAGGGATATTTGGAAGCCCATAGAGGGCTACGGTGAAAAAGGAAATATCTTCCGTTCAAAACTGGAAAGAAGCTTTCTGAGAAACTGCTCTGTGTTCTGTTAATTCATCTCACAGAGTTACATCTTTCCCTTCAAGAAGCCTTTCGCTAAGGCTGTTCTTGTGGAATTGGCAAAGGGATATTTGGAAGCCCATAGAGGGCTACGGTGAAAAAGGAAATATCTTCCGTTCAAAACTGGAAAGAAGCTTTCTGAGAAACTGCTCTGTGTTCTGTTAATTCATCTCACAGAGTTACATCTTTCCCTTCAAGAAGCCTTTCGCTAAGGCTGTTCTTGTGGAATTGGCAAAGGGATATTTGGAAGCCCATAGAGGGCTATGGTGAAAAAGGAAATATCTTCCGTTCAAAACTGGAAAGAAGCTTTCTGAGAAACTGCTCTGTGTTCTGTTAATTCATCTCACAGAGTTACATCTTTCCCTTCAAGAAGCCTTTCGCTAAGGCTGTTCTTGTGGAATTGGCAAAGGGATATTTGGAAGCCCATAGAGGGCTATGGTGAAAAAGGAAATATCTTCCGTTCAAAACTGGAAAGAAGCTTTCTGAGAAACTGCTCTGTGTTCTGTTAATTCATCTCACAGAGTTACATCTTTCCCTTCAAGAAGCCTTTCGCTAAGGCTGTTCTTGTGGAATTGGCAAAGGGATATTTGGAAGCCCATAGAGGGCTATGGTGTAAAAGGAAATATCTTCCGTTCAAAACTGGAAAGAAGCTTTCTGAGAATCTGCTCTGTGTTCTGTTAATTCATCTCACAGAGTTACATCTTTCCCTTCAAGAAGCCTTTCGCTAAGGCTGTTCTTGTGGAATTGGCAAAGGGATATTTGGAAGCCCATAGAGGGCTATGGTGAAAAAGGAAATATCTTCCGTTCAAAACTGGAAAGAAGCTTTCTGAGAAACTGCTCTGTGTTCTGTTAATTCATCTCACAGAGTTACATCTTTCCCTTCAAGAAGCCTTTCGCTAAGGCTGTTCTTGTGGAATTGGCAAAGGGATATTTGGAAGCCCATAGAGGGCTATGGTAAAAAAGGAAATATCTTCCGTTCAAAACTGGAAAGAAGCTTTCTGAGAAACTGCTCTGTGTTCTGTTAATTCATCTCACAGAGTTACATCTTTCCCTTCAAGAAGCTTTTCGCTAAGGCTGTTCTTGTGGAATTGGCAAAGGGATATTTGGAAGCCCATAGAGGGCTATGGTGAAAAAGGAAATATCTTCCGTTCAAAACTGGAAAGAAGCTTTCTGAGAAACTGCTCTGTGTTCTGTTAATTCATCTCACAGAGTTACATCTTTCCCTTCAAGAAGCCTTTCGCTAAGGCTGTTCTTGTGGAATTGGCAAAGGGATATTTGGAAGCCCATAGAGGGCTATGGTGAAAAAGGAAATATCTTCCGTTCAAAACTGGAAAGAAGCTTTCTGAGAAACTGCTCTGTGTTCTGTTAATTCATCTCACTGAGTTACATCTTTCCCTTCAAGAAGCCTTTCGCTAAGGCTGTTCTTGTGGAATTGGCAAAGGGATATTTGGAAGCCCATAGAGGGCTATGGTGAAAAAGGAAATATCTTCCGTTCAAAACTGGAAAGAAGCTTTCTGAGAAACTGCCCTGTGTTCTGTTAATTCATCTCACAGAGTTACATCTTTCCCTTCAAGAAGCCTTTCGCTAAGGCTGTTCTTGTGGAATTGGCAAAGGGATATTTGGAAGCCCATAGAGGGCTATGGTGAAAAAGGAAATATCTTCCGTTCAAAACTGGAAAGAAGCTTTCTGAGAAACTGCTCTGTGTTCTGTTAATTCATCTCACAGAGTTACATCTTTCCCTTCAAGAAGCCTTTCGCTAAGGCTGTTCTTGTGGAATTGGCAAAGGGATATTTGGAAGCCCATAGAGGGCTATGGTGAAAAAGGAAATATCTTCCGTTCAAAACTGGAAAGAAGCTTTCTGAGAAACTGCTCTGTGTTCTGTTAATTCATCTCACAGAGTTACATCTTTCCCTTCAAGAAGCCTTTCGCTAAGGCTGTTCTTGTGGAATTGGCAAAGGGATATTTGGAAGCCCTTAGAGAGCTATGGTGAAAAAGGAAATATCTTCCGTTCAAAACTGGAAAGAAGCTTTCTGAGAAACTGCTCTGTGTTCTGTTAATTCATCTCACAGAGTTACATCTTTCCCTTCAAGAAGCCTTTCGCTAAGGCTGTTCTTGTGGAATTGGCAAAGGGATATTTGGAAGCCCATAGAGGGCTATGGTGAAAAAGGAAATATCTTCCGTTCAAAACTGGAAAGAAGCTTTCTGAGAAACTGCTCTGTGTTCTGTTAATTCATCTCACAGAGTTACATCTTTCCCTTCAAGAAGCCTTTCGCTAAGGCTGTTCTTGTGGAATTGGCAAAGGGATATTTGGAAGCCCATAGAGGGCTATGGTGAAAAAGGAAATATCTTCCGTTCAAAACTGGAAAGAAGCTTTCTGAGAAACTGCTCTGTGTTCTGTTAATTCATCTCACAGAGTTACATCTTTCCCTTCAAGAAGCCTTTCGCTAAGGCTGTTCTTGTGGACTTGGCAAAGGGATATTTGGAAGCCCATAGAGGGCTATGGTGAAAAAGGAAATATCTTCCGTTCAAAACTGGAAAGAAGCTTTCTGAGAAACTGCTCTGTGTTCTGTTAATTCATCTCACAGAGTTACATCTTTCCCTTCAAGAAGCCTTTCGCTAAGGCTGTTCTTGTGGAATTGGCAAAGGGATATATGGAAGCCCATAGAGGGCTATGGTGAAAAAGGAAATATCTTCCGTTCAAAACTGGAAAGAAGCTTTCTGAGAAACTGCTCTGTGTTCTGTTCATTCATCTCACAGAGTTACATCTTTCCCTTCAAGAAGCCTTTCGCTAAGGCTGTTCTTGTGGAATTGGCAAAGGGATATTTGGAAGCCCATAGAGGGCTACGGTGAAAAAGGAAATATCTTCCGTTCAAAACTGGAAAGAAGCTTTCTGAGAAACTGCTCTGTGTTCTGTTAATTCATCTCACAGAGTTACATCTTTCCCTTCAAGAAGCCTTTCGCTAAGGCTGTTCTTGTGGAATTGGCAAAGGGATATTTGGAAGCCCATAGAGGGCTACGGTGAAAAAGGAAATATCTTCCGTTCAAAACTGGAAAGAAGCTTTCTGAGAAACTGCTCTGTGTTCTGTTAATTCATCTCACAGAGTTACATCTTTCCCTTCAAGAAGCCTTTCGCTAAGGCTGTTCTTGTGGAATTGGCAAAGGGATATTTGGAAGCCCATAGAGGGCTATGGTGAAAAAGGAAATATCTTCCGTTCAAAACTGGAAAGAAGCTTTCTGAGAAACTGCTCTGTGTTCTGTTAATTCATCTCACAGAGTTACATCTTTCCCTTCAAGAAGCCTTTCGCTAAGGCTGTTCTTGTGGAATTTGCAAAGGGATATTTGGAAGCCCTTAGAGAGCTATGGTGAAAAAGGAAATATCTTCCGTTCAAAACTGGAAAGAAGCTTTCTGAGAAACTGCTCTGTGTTCTGTTAATTCATCTCACAGAGTTACATCTTTCCCTTCAAGAAGCCTTTCGCTAAGGCTGTTCTTGTGGAATTGGCAAAGGGATATTTGGAAGCCCATAGAGGGCTATGGTGAAAAAGGAAATATCTTCCGTTCAAAACTGGAAAGAAGCTTTCTGAGAAACTGCTCTGTGTTCTGTTAATTCATCTCACAGAGTTACATCTTTCCCTTCAAGAAGCCTTTCGCTAAGGCTGTTCTTGTGGAATTGGCAAAGGGATATTTGGAAGCCCATAGAGGGCTATGGTGAAAAAGGAAATATCTTCCGTTCAAAACTGGAAAGAAGCTTTCTGAGAAACTGCTCTGTGTTCTGTTAATTCATCTCACAGAGTTACATCTTTCCCTTCAAGAAGCCTTTCGCTAAGGCTGTTCTTGTGGACTTGGCAAAGGGATATTTGGAAGCCCATAGAGGGCTATGGTGAAAAAGGAAATATCTTCCGTTCAAAACTGGAAAGAAGCTTTCTGAGAAACTGCTCTGTGTTCTGTTAATTCATCTCACAGAGTTACATCTTTCCCTTCAAGAAGCCTTTCGCTAAGGCTGTTCTTGTGGAATTGGCAAAGGGATATATGGAAGCCCATAGAGGGCTATGGTGAAAAAGGAAATATCTTCCGTTCAAAACTGGAAAGAAGCTTTCTGAGAAACTGCTCTGTGTTCTGTTCATTCATCTCACAGAGTTACATCTTTCCCTTCAAGAAGCCTTTCGCTAAGGCTGTTCTTGTGGAATTGGCAAAGGGATATTTGGAAGCCCATAGAGGGCTACGGTGAAAAAGGAAATATCTTCCGTTCAAAACTGGAAAGAAGCTTTCTGAGAAACTGCTCTGTGTTCTGTTAATTCATCTCACAGAGTTACATCTTTCCCTTCAAGAAGCCTTTCGCTAAGGCTGTTCTTGTGGAATTGGCAAAGGGATATTTGGAAGCCCATAGAGGGCTACGGTGAAAAAGGAAATATCTTCCGTTCAAAACTGGAAAGAAGCTTTCTGAGAAACTGCTCTGTGTTCTGTTAATTCATCTCACAGAGTTACATCTTTCCCTTCAAGAAGCCTTTCGCTAAGGCTGTTCTTGTGGAATTGGCAAAGGGATATTTGGAAGCCCATAGAGGGCTATGGTGAAAAAGGAAATATCTTCCGTTCAAAACTGGAAAGAAGCTTTCTGAGAAACTGCTCTGTGTTCTGTTAATTCATCTCACAGAGTTACATCTTTCCCTTCAAGAAGCCTTTCGCTAAGGCTGTTCTTGTGGAATTTGCAAAGGGATATTTGGAAGCCCATAGAGGGCTATGGTGAAAAAGGAAATATCTTCCGTTCAAAACTGGAAAGAAGCTTTCTGAGAAACTGCTCTGTGTTCTGTTAATTCATCTCACAGAGTTACATCTTTCCCTTCAAGAAGCCTTTCGCTAAGGCTGTTCTTGTGGAATTGGCAAAGGGATATTTGGAAGCCCATAGAGGGCTATGGTGAAAAAGGAAATATCTTCCGTTCAAAACTGGAAAGAAGCATTCTGAGAAACTGCTCTGTGTTCTGTTAATTCATCTCACAGAGTTACATCTTTCCCTTCAAGAAGCCTTTCGCTAAGGCTGTTCTTGTGGAATTGGCAAAGGGATATTTGGAAGCCCATAGAGGGCTCTGGTGAAAAAGGAAATATCTTCCGTTCAAAACTGGAAAGAAGCTTTCTGAGAAACTGCTCTGTGTTCTGTTAATTCATCTCACAGAGTTACATCTTTCCCTTCAAGAAGCCTTTCGCTAAGGCTGTTCTTGTGGAATTGGCAAAGGGATATTTGGAAGCCCATAGAGGGCTACGGTGAAAAAGGAAATATCTTCCGTTCAAAACTGGAAAGAAGCTTTCTGAGAAACTGCTCTGTGTTCTGTTAATTCATCTCACAGAGTTACATCTTTCCCTTCAAGAAGCCTTTCGCTAAGGCTGTTCTTGTGGAATTGGCAAAGGGATATTTGGAAGCCCATAGAGGGCTATGGTGAAAAAGGAAATATCTTCCGTTCAAAACTGGAAAGAAGCTTTCTGAGAAACTGCTCTGTGTTCTGTTAATTCATCTCACAGAGTTACATCTTTCCCTTCAAGAAGCCTTTCGCTAAGGCTGTTCTTGTGGAATTGGCAAAGGGATATTTGGAAGCCCATAGAGGGCTATGGTGAAAAAGGAAATATCTTCCGTTCAAAACTGGAAAGAAGCTTTCTGAGAAACTGCTCTGTGTTCTGTTAATTCATCTCACAGAGTTACATCTTTCCCTTCAAGAAGCCTTTCGCTAAGGCTGTTCTTGTGGACTTGGCAAAGGGATATTTGGAAGCCCATAGAGGGCTATGGTGAAAAAGGAAATATCTTCCGTTCAAAACTGGAAAGAAGCTTTCTGAGAAACTGCTCTGTGTTCTGTTAATTCATCTCACAGAGTTACATCTTTCCCTTCAAGAAGCCTTTCGCTAAGGCTGTTCTTGTGGAATTGGCAAAGGGATATTTGGAAGCCCATAGAGGGCTATGGTGAAAAAGGAAATATCTTCCGTTCAAAACTGGAAAGAAGCTTTCTGAGAAACTGCTCTGTGTTCTGTTCATTCATCTCACAGAGTTACATCTTTCCCTTCAAGAAGCCTTTCGCTAAGGCTGTTCTTGTGGAATTGGCAAAGGGATATTTGGAAGCCCATAGAGGGCTACGGTGAAAAAGGAAATATCTTCCGTTCAAAACTGGAAAGAAGCTTTCTGAGAAACTGCTCTGTGTTCTGTTAATTCATCTCACAGAGTTACATCTTTCCCTTCAAGAAGCCTTTCGCTAAGGCTGTTCTTGTGGAATTGGCAAAGGGATATTTGGAAGCCCATAGAGGGCTACGGTGAAAAAGGAAATATCTTCCGTTCAAAACTGGAAAGAAGCTTTCTGAGAAACTGCTCTGTGTTCTGTTAATTCATCTCACAGAGTTACATCTTTCCCTTCAAGAAGCCTTTCGCTAAGGCTGTTCTTGTGGAATTGGCAAAGGGATATTTGGAAGCCCATAGAGGGCTATGGTGAAAAAGGAAATATCTTCCGTTCAAAACTGGAAAGAAGCTTTCTGAGAAACTGCTCTGTGTTCTGTTAATTCATCTCACAGAGTTACATCTTTCCCTTCAAGAAGCCTTTCGCTAAGGCTGTTCTTGTGGAATTGGCAAAGGGATATTTGGAAGCCCATAGAGGGCTATGGTGAAAAAGGAAATATCTTCCGTTCAAAACTGGAAAGAAGCTTTCTGAGAAACTGCTCTGTGTTCTGTTAATTCATCTCACAGAGTTACATCTTTCCCTTCAAGAAGCCTTTCGCTAAGGCTGTTCTTGTGGAATTGCAAAGGGATATTTGGAAGCCCATAGAGGGCTACGGTGAAAAAGGAAATATCTTCCGTTCAAAACTGGAAAGAAGCTTTCTGAGAAACTGCTCTGTGTTCTGTTAATTCATCTCACAGAGTTACATCTTTCCCTTCAAAAAGCCTTTCGCTAAGGCTGTTCTTGTGGAATTGGCAAAGGGATATTTGGAAGCCCATAGAGGGCTACGGTGAAAAAGGAAATATCTTCCGTTCAAAACTGGAAAGAAGCTTTCTGAGAAACTGCTCTGTGTTCTGTTAATTCATCTCACAGAGTTACATCTTTCCCTTCAAGAAGCCTTTCGCTAAGGCTGTTCTTGTGGAATTGGCAAAGGGATATTTGGAAGCCCATAGAGGGCTATGGTGAAAAAGGAAATATCTTCCGTTCAAAACTGGAAAGAAGCTTTCTGAGAAACTGCTCTGTGTTCTGTTAATTCATCTCACAGAGTTACATCTTTCCCTTCAAGAAGCCTTTCGCTAAGGCTGTTCTTGTGGAATTGGCAAAGGGATATTTGGAAGCCCATAGAGGGCTACGGTGAAAAAGGAAATATCTTCCGTTCAAAACTGGAAAGAAGCTTTCTGAGAAACTGCTCTGTGTTCTGTTAATTCATCTCACAGAGTTACATCTTTCCCTTCAAGAAGCCTTTCGCTAAGGCTGTTCTTGTGGAATTGGCAAAGGGATATTTGGAAGCCCATAGAGGGCTATGGTGAAAAAGGAAATATCTTCCGTTCAAAACTGGAAAGAAGCTTTCTGAGAAACTGCTCTGTGTTCTGTTAATTCATCTCACAGAGTTACATCTTTCCCTTCAAGAAGCCTTTCGCTAAGGCTGTTCTTGTGGAATTGGCAAAGGGATATTTGGAAGCCCATAGAGGGCTATGGTGAAAAAGGAAATATCTTCCGTTCAAAACTGGAAAGAAGCTTTCTGAGAAACTGCTCTGTGTTCTGTTAATTCATCTCACAGAGTTACATCTTTCCCTTCAAGAAGCCTTTCGCTAAGGCTGTTCTTGTGGACTTGGCAAAGGGATATTTGGAAGCCCATAGAGGGCTATGGTGAAAAAGGAAATATCTTCCGTTCAAAACTGGAAAGAAGCTTTCTGAGAAACTGCTCTGTGTTCTGTTAATTCATCTCA
This sequence comes from Chlorocebus sabaeus, assembly GCF_047675955.1. Lineage (NCBI taxonomy): Eukaryota > Metazoa > Chordata > Mammalia > Primates > Cercopithecidae > Chlorocebus > Chlorocebus sabaeus. The sequence goes on from NW_027326854.1 coordinate 25,867, forward strand.
CAGAGTTACATCTTTCCCTTCAAGAAGCCTTTCGCTAAGGCTGTTCTTGTGGAATTGGCAAAGGGATATTTGGAAGCCCATAGAGGGCTATGGTGAAAAAGGAAATATCTTCCGTTCAAAAACTGGAAAGAAGCTTTCTGAGAAACTGCTCTGTGTTCTGTTCATTCATCTCACAGAGTTACATCTTTCCCTTCAAGAAGCCTTTCGCTAAGGCTGTTCTTGTGGAATTGGCAAAGGGATATTTGGAAGCCCATAGAGGGCTACGGTGAAAAAGGAAATATCTTCCGTTCAAAACTGGAAAGAAGCTTTCTGAGAAACTGCTCTGTGTTCTGTTAATTCATCTCACAGAGTTACATCTTTCCCTTCAAGAAGCCTTTCGCTAAGGCTGTTCTTGTGGAATTGGCAAAGGGATATTTGGAAGCCCATAGAGGGCTACGGTGAAAAAGGAAATATCTTCCGTTCAAAACTGGAAAGAAGCTTTCTGAGAAACTGCTCTGTGTTCTGTTAATTCATCTCACAGAGTTACATCTTTCCCTTCAAGAAGCCTTTCGCTAAGGCTGTTCTTGTGGAATTGGCAAAGGGATATTTGGAAGCCCATAGAGGGCTATGGTGAAAAAGGAAATATCTTCCGTTCAAAACTGGAAAGAAGCTTTCTGAGAAACTGCTCTGTGTTCTGTTAATTCATCTCACAGAGTTACATCTTTCCCTTCAAGAAGCCTTTCGCTAAGGCTGTTCTTGTGGAATTGGCAAAGGGATATTTGGAAGCCCATAGAGGGCTATGGTGAAAAAGGAAATATCTTCCGTTCAAAACTGGAAAGAAGCTTTCTGAGAAACTGCTCTGTGTTCTGTTAATTCATCTCACAGAGTTACATCTTTCCCTTCAAGAAGCCTTTCGCTAAGGCTGTTCTTGTGGAATTGGCAAAGGGATATTTGGAAGCCCATAGAGGGCTACGGTGAAAAAGGAAATATCTTCCGTTCAAAAACTGGAAAGAAGCTTTCTGAGAAACTGCTCTGTGTTCTGTTAATTCATCTCACAGAGTTACATCTTTCCCTTCAAAAGCCTTTCGCTAAGGCTGTTCTTGTGGAATTGGCAAAGGGATATTTGGAAGCCCATAGAGGGCTACGGTGAAAAAGGAAATATCTTCCGTTCAAAACTGGAAAGAAGCTTTCTGAGAAACTGCTCTGTGTTCTGTTAATTCATCTCACAGAGTTACATCTTTCCCTTCAAGAAGCCTTTCGCTAAGGCTGTTCTTGTGGAATTGGCAAAGGGATATTTGGAAGCCCATAGAGGGCTATGGTGAAAAAGGAAATATCTTCCGTTCAAAACTGGAAAGAAGCTTTCTGAGAAACTGCTCTGTGTTCTGTTAATTCATCTCACAGAGTTACATCTTTCCCTTCAAGAAGCCTTTCGCTAAGGCTGTTCTTGTGGAATTGGCAAAGGGATATTTGGAAGCCCATAGAGGGCTACGGTGAAAAAGGAAATATCTTCCGTTCAAAACTGGAAAGAAGCTTTCTGAGAAACTGCTCTGTGTTCTGTTAATTCATCTCACAGAGTTACATCTTTCCCTTCAAGAAGCCTTTCGCTAAGGCTGTTCTTGTGGAATTGGCAAAGGGATATTTGGAAGCCCATAGAGGGCTATGGTGAAAAAGGAAATATCTTCCGTTCAAAACTGGAAAGAAGCTTTCTGAGAAACTGCTCTGTGTTCTGTTAATTCATCTCACAGAGTTACATCTTTCCCTTCAAGAAGCCTTTCGCTAAGGCTGTTCTTGTGGAATTGGCAAAGGGATATTTGGAAGCCCATAGAGGGCTACGGTGAAAAAGGAAATATCTTCCGTTCAAAACTGGAAAGAAGCTTTCTGAGAAACTGCTCTGTGTTCTGTTAATTCATCTCACAGAGTTACATCTTTCCCTTCAAGAAGCCTTTCGCTAAGGCTGTTCTTGTGGAATTGGCAAAG
>NW_027326855.1:0-27784 GCF_047675955.1 Chlorocebus sabaeus
TCGGTTTCAGCCGTTCTAAACCTGTTTGAGCCGGTCTGGTGTGGTGTGAGCCGGTCAAAACCGTTTTGAGCTTGTCAAAACCGGTTCAAGCCATTCAAAACAGGTTTGAGCCTGCCAAAACCGGATTGAACCGGTCTGGTCTGGTTTGAGCCGATCAAAACCGCTTTGAGCCGGTCAAAACTGGTTTGAGCTGGTGTGGTCTGGTTTTAGCTGATCTGGTCTTGTTTAAGCTGGTCAAAACCGGCTCAGGTCGGTCAAAACCGGTTTGAGCCGGTCTGGCCTGGTTTGAACCGGTCAAAAACCGTTTTGTGGCCCAGGTTTAGGCGGTCTGGGCGGGTCTGGTCTGGTTTGTTCTGATTTTAGGTGGTCTGGGTCGATCTAATTCCGTTTGATCTGGTTTCATCCGGACAAAACCGCTTTTAGCCGGTCAAAACCGGTTGGAACCGGTCTGGTCTGGTTTGAGCCGGTCTCTTCTGGTGTGAGCCGGTCAAAACCGGTTTGAGCCCGTCTGCTCTGGTTTGAGCCGTTCTGTTCTGCTTCAGCCTGTCAAAACCTGATTGAGTTGGTTTAGCCCGGTTTTAGCCTGTCTGGGCCAGTCTGTTTCAGTTTGAGCCAGTTAGAGCCGGTTTGTGCTGGTCTGGTCCGGTATGATCCGGTTTGGTAAGGTCTGGTCCGGTTTGATCCGGTCTAATTCGGTCAAAATCGGTTTGAACCTGTCAGGTCTGGTTTGAGCCGGTGAAAACAGGTTCGACCCGGTCTGGGACTGGTTTGAGCCGGTCAAAATAAGTTTGAGCCACTTTGGCACGATTTTAGGCGGTCTGGGCCGGTCTTGTACGTTTTGATCTGGTTTGATAAGGTCTGGTCTTGTTTGAGACCGTCAAAACCGGTTTGAGGCGGTCTGGTCTGGTTTAAGCCGGTCAAAATAGGTTGTGAGCCAGTTTGGCCCGGTTTTTGGCGGTCTGGGATGGTCTGGTCCGGTTTGATCCGGTTTTAGCTGGTCTGGGATCATCTGGTCTGGTTTGATCCGGTCTCATCGGGTCAATATCGGTTTCAACCTGTCAAAACCGGTTTGAGCCGGTCTGGTGTGGTTTGAGCCGGTCAAAACCAGTTCGACCCGTTCAAAACCGGTTTAAGCCGGGTCAAAACCGGATTGAAGCGGTCTGGTCTGGTTTGAGCCGGTCAAAACCGATTTGATCCGGTATGGTCTGGTTTGAGCCGGTCTGGTCTGGTTTGAGCCGGTCAAAACCGTCTCAGGCCGTCCAAACCTGTTTGAGCCGTTCTGGTCTTGTTTGAGCCGGTCAAAACCAGTTTGTGGCCCGGGTTTTAGCCAGTCTGGCCCAGTGTGGTCCGATTTGCTCCGGTTTCAGCTGTTCTGTGATGGTCTGGTGCAGTTTCATCCGGTTTGAGCCAGTCTGGTTCGGTTTTATCCTGTCTCATCCGGTCAAAACCGGTTTTAGCTGGTCAAAACCGGTTTCATCCGGTCTTGTGTGGTTTGAGCAGGTGGAAAACCGGTTTGAGCCGGTCAAAACCGCTTTAAGCCGGTTTGCTCTGGTTTGAGCTGGTCTGGTCTGGTTTGAGCCGGTCAAAAACCGGTTCGAGCCGGTCAAAACCGGTTTTAGCCGTTTGGTCTGGTTGAAAACAGTCAAAACCGATTCGATCCTATCTGAGCTAGTCTAGTCCGGTTTGATCTGGTGTGAGCCGGTCTGGTCCGGTTTGATCCGGTGTCTTCTGGTCAAAATCGGGTTTGAGCTGGTCTGGTCCGGTTTGAACCGGTCTGGTCCGGTTTGAGCCGGTCAAAACCTGTTTGAACCGGTCTGGTCTGGTTTGAGCCGGTCAAAATAGGTTAGAGCGGTTTGGCCCGGTTTTAGGTGGTCTGGGCTGTTCTGGTCCGGTTTGATCAGGTTTCAGCCGGTCTGGGCCCGTCTCGTCCGAGTTGATCTTGTCTCATAGGGTCAAAATCGGTTTCAGCCGGTCTAAACCAGTTTGAGCCGGTCTGGTGTGGTTTGAGCCTGTCAAAACCGTTTTGAGCTGGTCAAAACCGGTTCGAGCCATTCAAAACCGGTTTGTGACTGTCAAAACCGGACTGAACAGGTCTGGTCTGGTTTGAGCTGGTGAAAACCGCTTTTAGCTGGTCAAAACCGGTTTGAGCTGGTGTGGTGTGGCTTTAGCCGATCTGGTCTGGTTTAAGCCGGGCAAAACCGGCTCAGGTCGGTCAAAACCGGTTTGAGCGGTCTCATCAGTTTTTGAACCGGTCAAAACCGGTTTGTGGCCCAGTTTTAGGCGGTCTGGGCCGGTCTGATTCAGTGTGATCAGGTCTCATCCGGTCAAAACCGGTTTTAGCCGGTCTTGTGTGGGTTCAGCAGGGTGAAAACCGGTTTGAGCCGGTCAAAACCGGTTTAAGCCGGTTTGCTCTGGTTTGAGCTGGTCTGGTCTGGTTTGAGCCGGTCAAAACCGGTTTGAGCCTGCCAAAACGGATTGAACAGGTCTGGTCTGGTTTTAGACGGTCAAAACCGCTTTGAGCCGGTCAAAACTGGTTTGAGCTGGTGTGGGTCTGGTTTTAGCCGATCTGGTCTGGTTTAAGCCGGTCAAAACCGGCTCAGGTCGGTCAAAACCGGTTTTGAGCCTGTCTGGTCTGGTTTGAACCGGTCAAAACTGGTTTGTGGCCCAGTTTTAGGCATCTGGGCCGATATGGTCTGGTTTGATCCGATTTTAGTTGGTCTGGGCCGCTCTGGTTCGGTTTGATACGGTCTCATCCTGTCAAATGCGGTTTCAGCCGGTCTGGTGTGGTTTGAGCAGGTCAAAACCGGTTTGAGCCGGTCTGGTCTGGTTTCAGCCGGACTCGTCTGGTTTGAGCCAGTCAAAACCCACTCAGGTCGGTCAAAACGGTTTGAGCTGGTCTGGCCTGGGTTTGAACCGATCAAAACTGGTTTGTGGCCCAGGTTTAGGCGGTCTGGGCGGGTCTGGTCCTTTGTGTTCTGATTTTAGCCGGTCTGGGCCGATCTAATTCCGTTTGATCTGGTTTCATCCGGACAAAACCGGTTTTAGCCGGTTAAAACCGGTTTCAGCCGGTCAGGTGTGGTTTGAGCAGGTCAAAAGCGGTTTGAGCCGGTCAAAACCGGTTGCAGCCGGTCTGGTCTGGTTTGAGACGGTCTCTTCTGGTGTGAGCCGGTCAAAACCGGTTTGAGCCCGTCTGCTCTTGTTTGAGCCGTTCTGTTCTGCTTCAGCCGGTCAAAACCTGATTGAGCTGGTTTGGCCCGGTGTTAGCCTGTCTGGGCCAGTCTGTTTCGGTTTGAGCCAGTTAGAGCCGGTTTGTGCTGGTCTGGTCCGGTATGATCCGGTTTGATAAGGTCTGGTCCGGTTTGATCCGGTCTAATGCGGTCAAAATCGGTTTGAACCTGTCAAGTCTGGTTTGAGCCGGTCAAAACAGGTTCGACCCGGTCTGGACTGGTTTGAGCCGGTCAAAATAAGTTTGAGCCAGTTTGGCACGATTTTAGGTGGTCTGGGCCAGTCTAGTCCGGTTTGATTCGGTTTGAGCCGGTGTGGTCTTGTTTGAGACCGTCAAAACTGGTTTGCGGCGGTCTGGTCTGGTTTAAGCCGGTCAAAGTAGGTTTGAGCCAGTTTGGCCCGGTTTTTGGCGGTCTGGGCCGGTCTGGTCTGGTTTTGATCCGGTTTTAGCCGGTCTGGGTTCCTCTGGTCCGGTTTGATCCGGTCTCATCCGGTCAATATCGGTTTCAACCGGTCAAAACCAGTTTTGAGCCGGTCTAGTGTGGTTTGAGCCGGTCAAAACCAGTTCGACCCGTTCAAAACCGGTTTAAGCCGGTCAAAACCGGATTGAACCGGTCTGGTCTGGTTTGAGCCGGTCAAAACCGATTTGAGCCGGTCTGGTCTGGTTTGAGCCGGTCTGGTCTGGTTTGAGCCGGTCAAAACCGTATCAGGCCGTCCAAACCGGTTTGAGCCGTTCTGGTCTTGTTTGAGCCAGTCAAAACCAGTTTGTGGCCCGGTTTTAGCCAGTCTGGCCCAGTGTGGTCCGATTTGCTCCGGTTTCAGCTGTTCTGTGACGGTCTGGTGCAGTTTCATCCGGTTTGAGCCAGTCTGGTCCGGTTTTATCCTGTCTCATCCGGTCAATACCGGTTTTAGCCAGTCAAAACCGTTTTCAGCCGGTCTTGTGTGGTTTGAGCAGGTGAAAACCGGTTTCAGCTGGTCAAAACAGGTTTAAGCCAGTTTGCTCTGGTTTGAGCTGGCCTGGTCTGGTTTGAGCCGGTCAAAACCGGTTAGAGCCGGTCAAAACCGGTTTTGAGCCGGTTTGGTCTGTTTGAAACCAGTCAAAACCGATTCGAGCCTTTCTGAGCCAGTCTGGTCCGGTTTGATCCGGTGTGAGCCCGGTCTGGTGCGGATTGATCCGGCGTCTTCCGGACAAAATCGGTTTTGAGCCAGCCTGGTCCGGTTTGAACTGGTCTGGTCTGGTTTGAGCCAGTCAAAACCTGTTTGAGCGTGTCTGGTCTGGTTTGAGCCGGTCAAAATAGGTTAGAGCAGGTTTGGCCTGGTTTTAGATGGTCTGGGCTGTTCTGGTTCGGTTTTGATCAGGTTTTAGCCGGTCTTGGGACCGTCTGGTCCGATTTGATCTTGTCTCATAGGGTCAAAATCAGTTTCAGCCGGTCTAAAACCAGTTTGAGCCGGTCTGGTGTGGTTTGAGCCGGTCAAAACCGTTTTTGAGCTGGTCAAAACCGCTTCAAGCCGTTCAAAACCGGTTTGAGCCTGTCAAAACCGGGTTGAACCGGTCTGGTCTGGTTTGAGCCAGTAAAAACTGCTTTGAGCGGGTCAAAACTGGTTTGAGCCGGTGTGGTCTGGTTTCAACCGGTCAAACCCGGTTTGTAGCCCAGTTGTGGGTGGTCTGGGCCGGTCTGGTCCTGTTTCATCCGATTTTAGCCGGTCTGGGCCGTTCTGATTCGGTTTGATCAGGTCTCATCCGGTCAAAACCGGTTTTAGCCGCTCAAAACCGGTTTCAGCCGGTCTTGTGTGGTTTGAGCAGGTGAAAACCGTTTTGAGCCAGTCAAAACCGGTTTTAAGCCAGTTTGCTCTGGTTTGAGCTGGTCTGGTCTGGTTTGAGCCAGTCAAAACCGGTTCGAGCCGGTCAAAACCGCTTTGAGCCGCTCAAAACTGGTTTGAGCTGGTGTGGTCTGGTTTTAGCCGATCTGGTCTGGTTTTAAGCCGGTCAAAACCGGCTCAGGTCCGTCAAAACCGGTTTGAACCGGTCTGGTCTGGTTTGAAAAGGTCAAAACCGGTTTGTGGCCCAATTTTAGGCGGTCTGGGCTGCTCTGGTCCTGTATGATCGGATTTTAGCCAGTCTGGGCCGCTCTGGTTCGGTTTGATACGGTCTCATCTGGTCAAAAGCGGTTTCAGCCGGTCTGGTGTGGTTTCAGCAGGTCAAAACCGGTTTGAGCCGGTCTGTTCTGGTTTCTGCCGGCCTCGTCTGGTTTGAGCCGGTCAAAACCCGCTCAGGTTGGTCAAAACCGGTTTGAGCCGGTCTGGCCTGGTTTGAGCCAGTCAAAACCGATTTGAGCCCGTCTGGTCTGGTTTGAGCCAGTCTGGTCTGGTTTGAGCCGGTCAAAGCCGTCTCAGGCCGGCCAAACCGGTTTGAGCCGTTCTGGTCTTGTTTGAGCCGGTCAAAACTGGTTTGTGGCCCGGTTTTAGGTTGTCTGGCCCAGTGTGGTCCGATTTGCTCCGGCCTTCAGCTGTTCTGGGTTGGTCTGGTACAGTTTCATCCAGTTTGAGTCAGTCTGGTCCGGTTTTATCCTGTCTCATCCGGTCAAAACCGGTTTGAGCCAGTCTCTTCTCATTTAACCAGTCAAAACTGGTTTGAGACAGTCTGGTCTGGTTTGAGCAGGTCTGGTCTGGTTTGAGCCGGTCAAAATCTGATTGAGCCGGTTTGGCACGGTTTTAGGCGGTCTGGGCTGGTCTGGTCCAGTTTTCTCCGGTATAAGCTGGTCTGGTCTGTTTTGAGCCGGTATGGTCTTGTTTGAGCCGGTCAAAACCGTTGGAGCCGGTTTGGTCTGGTTAAACCAGTCACAACCGATTCGAGCCTGTCTGAGCTGGTCTGGTGCGGTTTGATCCCGTCTAATCAGGTCAAAACCGGTTTGAGCCGGGTGAAAACCGGTTTTAGCCGGTCTGGAGTGGCTTGAACTGGTCAAAAGCGGTTTGAGCCGGTCAAAACGGGATTGAGCCTGTCAAAACCGGTTTGAACCGGTCTGGTCTTGTTCGAGCCGGTCAAAACCGGTTTTGAGCCGGTCTGGTCCGGTTTGATCCAGTCTGGTCTGGTTTGATCTTGTCAAAACCGGCTCAGGCCGGTCAAAACCGGTTTGAGCTGGTCTGGTCTGCTTTGAGCCCGTCAAAAACCGGTTTGTGACCCGGTTTAAGCCGGACCGGGCCGGTCTGGTCCGGTTTGATCCGGTTTCAGCTGGTCTGGGCTCGCCTGGTCCAGTTTGATCCAGTCTCATCCGGTCAATATTGGTTTCAACTGGTCAAAACCGGTTTGAGCCGGACTGGTGTGGTTTAAGCCGGTCAAAACCGGTTTGAGCCGGTCAAAACCGGTTTTAAGCCGGTCAAAACCGGGTTGAACCGGTCTAGTCTGGACTGAGTCAGTCAACACCGATTTGAGCCGGTCTGGTCTGGTTTGAGGCGGTCTGGTCCGGTTTGAACTGGTCAAAACCGGTTTGTGGCACAGTTTTAGGCGGTCTGGGCCAGTCTGGTACGATTTGATCCGATTTTAGCCAGTCTGGGCCGGTCTGATTCATTTTGATCCGGTCTCATCCAGCCAAAATCGATTTTAGCCAGTCAAAACAGTTTTCAGCCGGTCTGGTGTGGTTTGAGCAGGTCAAAACCCGTTTGAGCCAGTCTGGTCCGGTATGATCCGGTTTGAGAAGGACTGGTCCGGTTTGATCCGGTCTAATCCGGTCAAAACCGGTTTGAGCCGGTCAGTTCTGGTTTGAGCCGTTGAAAACAGGTTCGAGGCGGTCTGCTCTGGTTTGAGCCGGTCAAAATAGGTTTGAGCCGGTTTGGCCCGGTTTTAGGCGGTTTGGGCCTGTCGGTTCTGGTTTGATCCGGTTTGAGCCGATCTGGTCTGATTTGAGCCAGTCAAAACTGGTTTGAACCTGTCAGGTCTGGTTTGAGCCGGTCAAAACAGGTTCGTCCCGGTCTGGACTGGTTTGAGCCGGTCAAAATAAGTTTGAGCCAGTTTGGCAAGATTTAAGGCAGTCTGGGCCGGTCTGGTCCGGTTTGATCTGGTTTGAGCCGGTCTGGTCTGGTTTGAGACGGTCAAAACCGGTTTGAGGCGGTCTGGTCTGGTTTAAGCCTTTCAAAATAGGTTTGAGCCAGTTTGGCCCGGTTTTATGTGGTCTGGGCGGTCTGGTCTGGTTTGATCCGGATTTAGCCGGTCTGGGCTCGCCTGGCCCGGTTTGATCTGGTCTCATCCGTTCAATATCGGTTTCAACCGGTCAAAACCGGTTTTCAGCCGGGTCTGGTCTGTTTTGAGCCGGTCTGGTCTGGTTTGAGCCGGTCAAAAACCGGCTCAGGTCGGTCAAAACCGGTTTGAGCCGGTCTGGTCTGGTTTGAAGCAGTCAAAACCGGTTTGTGGCCCAGTTTTAGGCGGTCTGGGCCGGTCGGGTCCTGTTTGATCCGATTTTCGCCGGTCTGGCCGTTCTGTTTCGGTTTGATCAGGTCTCATCCAGTCAAAACCGGTTTTAGCTGGTCAAAACCGGTTTCAGCCGGTCTTGTGTGATTTGAGCAGGTGAAAACCGGTTTGAGCCGGTTTGGTCTGGTTGAAACAGTCAAAACCGATTCGAGCCTGTCTGAGCCAGTCTGGTCCGGTTTGATCCGGTGTGAGCCGGTCTGGTCCGGTTTGATCCGGTGTCTTCCGGTCAAAATCGGTTTGAGCCGGTCTGTTATGGTTGGACACGGTCTGGTCTGGTTTGAGCCGGTCAAAACCTGTTTGAGCCGGTCTGGTCTCGTTTGAGCCAGGCAAAATACGTTAGAGCCGGTTTGGCCCGGTTTTAGGTGGTCTGGGCTGTTCTGGTCCGGTTTGATCAGGTTTAAGCCGGTCTGTGCCAATCTGGTCCGATTTGATCTTGTCTCATAGGGTCAAAATCGGTTTCACCCGGTCTAAACCAGTTTGAGCCGGTCTGGTGTGGTTTGAGCTGGTCAAAACCGTTTTGAGCTTTTGAGCTGGTCAAACCCGGTTCGAGCCGTTCAAAACCGGTTTGAGCCTGTCAAAACCGGATTGAACCGGTCTGGTCTGGTTTGAGCTGGTCAAAACCGCTTTGAGCGGGTCAAAACCGGTTTGAGCTGTTGTGGTCTGGTTTTAGCCGATCTGGTCTGGTTTAAGCCAGTCAAAACCAGCTCAGGTCGGTCAAAACCAGTTTGAGCCAGTCTCACCAGTTTTGAACCGGTGAAGACCGGTTTGTGGCCCAGTTTTAGGCGTTCTGGGCCGATCTGGTCTGGTTTGATCCGATTTTAGCCGGTCTGGGCCGCTCTGGTTCGGTTTGATACGGTCTCATCCGGTCAAAAGCGGTTTCAGCCGGTCTGGTGTGGTTTGAGCAGGTCAAAACCGGTTTGAGCCGGTCTGGTCTGGTTTCAGCCGGACTCGTCTGGTTTGAGCCGGTCAAAACCCGCTCAGGTCGGTCAAAACCGGTTTGAGCCGGTCTGGCCTGGTTTGAACCGGTGAAAACCGGTTTGTGGCCCAGTTTTAGGCGGTCTGGGCGGGTCTGGACCGGTTTGTTCTCATTTTAGCCAGTCTGGGCTGATCTAATTCCGTTTGATCTGGTTTCATCCGGACAAAACCGGTTTTAGCCAGTCAAAACCGCTTTCAGCTGGTCTGGTGTGGTTTGAGCAGGTCAAAAGTGGTTTGAGCCGGCCAAAACTGGTTGGAGCCGGTCTGGTCTGGTTTGAGCCGTTCTCTTCTGGTGTGAGCCGGTCAAAACCGGTTTGAGCCCGTCTGCTGTGGTTTGAGCCGTTCTGTTCTGCTTCAGCCGATCAAAACCTGATTGAGCTGGTTTGGCCTGATTTTAGACTGTCTGGGCCAGTCTGGTTCGGTTTGAGCCAGTTAGAGCCGGTTTGTGCTGGTCTGGTCCGGTATGATCCGATTTGATAAGGTCTGGTCCTGTTTCATCCGGTCTAATGCGGTCAAAATCGGTTTGAACCTGTCAGGTCTGGTTTGAGCCGGTCAAAACAGGTTCGACCCGGTCTGGACTGGTTTGAGCCGGTCAAAATAAGTTTGAGCCAGTTTGGCCCGATTTAAGGCGGTCTGGGCCGGTCTGGTCTGGTTTGATCCGGTTTGAGCTGGTCTGGTCTGGTTTGAGATGTTCAAAACCAGTATGAGGCGTTCTGGTCAGGTTTGAGCCGGTGTGGTCGGTGTGGTCTGGTTTGAGCCGGTCAAAACCGGTTTGTGGCCCAGTTTTAGGCGGTCTCTGCCCATCTGGTCTGGTTTGATCCGATTTTAGTCGGTCTGGGCTGCTCTGGTTCGGTTTGATACGGTCTCATCCGGTCAAAAGCGGTTTCAGCCGGTCTGGTGTGGTTTGAGCAGGTCAAAACCGGTTTGAGCCGGTCTGGTCTGGTTTCAGCCGGACTCGTCTGGTTTGAGCCAGTCAAAACCCGCTCAGGTCGGTCAAAACCGGTTTGAGCCTGTCTGGCCTCGTTTGAACCGGTTAAAACCGGTTTGTGGCCCAGTTTTAGGCGGTCTGGGCGAGTCTGGTCCGGTTTGTTCTGATTTTTGCCGGTCTGGGCTGATCTAATTCCGTTTGATCTGGTTTCATCCAGACAAAACCGGTTTTAGCCGGTCAAAACCGGTTTCAGCCGGTCTGGTGTGGTTTGAGTAGGTCAAAAGCTTCTTGAGCCTGTTAAAACTGGTTGGAGCCGGTCTGGTCTGGTTTGAGCCGGTCTCTTCTGATGTGAGCCGGTCAAAACCGGTTTGAGCACGTCTGCTCTGGTTTGAGCCGTTCTGTTCTGCTTCAGCCGGTCAAAACCTGATTGAGCTGATTTGGCCTGGTTTTAGCCTGTCTGGGCCAGTCTGGTTCCGTTTCAGAGAGTTAGAGCCGGTTTGTGCTGATCTGCTCCGGTATGATCCGGTTTGATAAGTTCTGGTACGGTTTGATCTGGTCTAATCCGGTGAAAATCGGTTTGAGCCTGTCTGGTCTTGTTTGAGCCGGTCAAAACAGGTTTGACCCAGTCTGGACTGGATTGAGCCGGTCAAAATTAGTTTGAGCCAGTTTGGCACGATTTTAGGCGGACTGGGCCGTTCTGGTCCGTTTTGATCCGGTTTGAGCCGGTCTGGTCTGGTTTGAGACGGTCAAAACCGGTTTGAGGCGGTCTGGTCTGGTTTAAGCTGGTCAAAATAGTTTTGAGACAGTTTGGCCCAGTTTTAGGCGGTCTGGGCCGGTCTGGTCCTGTTGGATCCGGTTTTAGCCGGTCTGGGCTGATCTGGACCGGATTGATCCGGTCTCATCCGGTCAATATCGGTTTCAACCGGTCAAAACCGGTTTGAGCAGGTCTGGTGTGGTTTAAGCCGTTCAAAACCGGTTTGAGCCGTTCAAACCGGTTTAAGCCGGTCAAAACCGGATTGAACCGGTCTGGTCTGGTTTGAGCCAGTCAAAACTGATTTGAGCCGGTCTGGTCTGTTTTGAGCCGGTGAAAACCGTCTCAGGCAGGCCAAACCAGTTTGAGCCGTTCTGGTCTTGTTTGAGCCGGTGAAAACCGGTTTGTGGCCCGGTTTTAGGCGGTCTGGCCCAGTGTGGTCCGATTTGCTCCGGCTTCAGCTGTTCTGGGACGGTCTGGTGCAGTTTCATCCGGTTTGAGCCAGTCCGGTCCAGTTTTATCCTGTCTCATCCGGTCAAAACCGGTTTGAGCCAGTCTCTTCTGATTTAACCGGTCAAAACCGGTTTGAGACAGTCTGGTCTGCTTTGACCAGGTCTGGTCTGGTTTGAGCCGGTCAAAATCTGATTGAGCCGGTTTGGCACGGTTTTAGGTTGTCTGGGCCGGTCTGGTCCGGTTTTCTCCGTATTGAGCCGGTCTGGTCTGGTTTGAGCTGTTATGGTCTGGTTTGAGCTGGTCAAAACCGGTTCGAGCCTGTCAAAACCGGTTTGAGCCGGTTTGGTCGGGTTGAAGCCAGTCACAACCGATTCGAGCCTGTCTGAGCCGGTCTGGTGCGGTTTGATCCGGTCTTATCAGGTCAAAACCGGTTTTAGCTGGTGAAACCGGTTTTAGCGGGTCTGGAGTGGCTTGAGCTACTAAAAAGCGGTTTGAGCCGGTCAAAACCGGATTGAGCCTGTCAAAACAAGTATGAACCAGTCTGGTCACGTTCGAGCCGGTTAAAACCGGTTTGAGCCGGTCTGGTCCAGTTTGATCCAGTCTGGTCTGGTTTGAGCTTGTCAAAAACCGGCTCAGGCCGGTCAAAACCGGTTTGAGCTGGTCTGGTCTGCTTTGAGCCCATGAAAAACAGTTTGTGACCCGGTTTTAGCCGGACCGGGCCGGTCTGGTCCGGTTTGATCCGGTTTCAGCTGGTCTGGGCTCGCCTGGTCCGGTTTGATCTGGTCTCCTCCGGTCAATATCGGTTTCAACCGGTCAACACCGATTTGAGCCAGACTTGTGTGGTTTAAGCTGGTCAAAACCGGTTTGAGCCGGTCAAAACCGGTTTAAGCCGGTCAAAACCGGATTGAACCGGTCTAGTCTGGATTGAGCCAGTCAAAAACCGATTTGAGCCGGTCTGGTCTGGTTTGAGCCGGTCTGGTCTGGTTTGAGCTGGTCAAAACCGGCTGAGGTCGGTCAAAACCGGATTGAGCCGGGCTGGTCTGGTTTGAACCGGTCAAAAGCGGTTTGTGGCGCAGTTTTAGGCGGTCTGGGCCGGTCTGGTCCGATTTCATCCGATTTTAGCCGCTCTGGGCCGGTCTGATTCATTTTGATCCGCTCTCATCCGGTCAAAACCGATTTTAGCCGGACAAAACAGGTTTCAGCCGGTCTGGTGTGGTTGAGCAGGTCAAAACCGGTTTGAGACGGTCTGGTCCGGTGTGATCTGGTTTGAGAAGGTCTGGTCCACTTTGATCCGGTCTAATCCGGTCAAAACCAGTTTGAGCCGGTCAGTTCTGGTTTGAGCCGTTGAAAAAAGGTTCGAGGCGGTCTGGTCTTTTTTGAGCCGGTCAAAATAGGTTTGAGCCGGTTTGGCCCGGTTTTAGGCGGTTTGGGCCTGTCTGTTCTGGTTTGATCTGGTTTGAGCCGATCTGGTCTGGTTTGAGCCAGTCAAAACTTGTTTGAGCCGGTATGGTCCGGATTTGAGCCGGTCAAAATAGGTCTGAGCCAGTTTGGCCCAGTTTTAGTCGGTCTGGGCCGGTCTGGTCTGGTTTAATCCGGTTTTAGCTGGTCTGGAACCGTCTGGTCCGGTTTGACCCTGTCTCATCCGGTCAAATCGTTTTCATCCGGTAAAAACCGGTTTGAGCCGGTCAGGTGTGGTTTGAGCCGGTCAAAATCGGTTTGAGCTTCTCTGGTCTGGTTCGAGCCGGTCAAAACCGGTTTGTGGCCCGGTTTTAGTCGGTCTGGCCCGGTCTGGTCCGGTTTGCTCCGGCTTCAGCTTCTCTGGGCCGGTCTGGTGCGGTTTCATCCGGTGTGAGCTGGTCTGATCCGGTTTTATCCTGTCTCATCCGGTCAAAACCGGTTTGAGCCAGTCTGGTCTGGTTTGAGCTGGTCAAAACCGGTTTGAGCCTGTCTGGTCTGGTTTGAGCCACTCTGCTCTGGTTTGAGCCGGTCAAAACCGGCTCAGGTCGGTCAAAACCGGTTTGAGCCGGTCTGGTCTGGTTTGAACCGGTCAAATCCGGTTTGTGTCCCAGATTTAGGCAGTCTGGGCCGTTCTTGTCCTGTTTGATCCGATTTTAGCTGTTGTGGGCCGTTCTGATTCGGTTTGATCAGGTCTCATCCGGTCAAAACCGGTTTTAACCAGTCAAAACCGGTTTCAGCCGGTCTTGTGTGGTTTGAGCAGATGAAAACCGGTTTGAGCTGGTCAAAACCGGTTTTAAGCCGGTTTGCTCTGGTTTGAGCTGGTCTGGTCTGGTTTGAGAAGCTCAAAAGTGGTTTGAGCCGGTAAAAACCGGTTGGAGCTGGTCTGGTCCGGTTTGAACCGGTCTGGTCTTGTTTTAGCCGGTCAAAACCTGTTTGATCCGGTCTGGTCTGGTTTGAGCCGGTCAAAATAGGTTAGAGCCGGTTTGGCCCGGTTTTAGGTGGTCTGGGCTGTTCTGGTCCGGTTTGATCAGGTTTCAGCCGGTCTGGGCCCGTCTGGTCCGATTTGATCTTGTCTCAAAGGGTCAAAATCGGTTTCAGCCAGTCTAAACCAGTTTGAGCCGGTCTGGTGTGGTTTGAGCCTGTCAAAACCGTTTTGAGCTGGTCAAAACCGGTTCGAGCCATTCAAAACCGGTTTGTGACTGTCAAAACCGGATTGAACCTGTCTGGTCTGCTTTGAGCTGGTCAAAACCGGTTTGAGCTGGTGTGGTGTGGTTTTAGCCGATCTGGTCTGGTTTAAGCTGGTCAAAACCGGCTCAGGTCGGTCAAAACCGGTTTGAGCTGGTCTCATCAGTTTTGAACGGGTCAAAACCCGTTTGAGGACCAGTTTTAGGCGGTCTGGGCCGATCTGGTCGGGTTTGATCTGATTTTAGCCGGTCTGGGCCGCTCTGGTTCGGTTTGATACGGTCTCAACTGGTCAAATGCGGTTTCAGCTGGTCTGGTGTGGTTTCAGCCGGACTCGTCTGGTTTGAGCCGGTCAAAACCCGCTCAGGTCGGTCAAAACCGGTGTGAGCCAGTCTGGCCTGGTTTGAATCGGTCAAAACCGGTTTGTGGCCCAGTTTTAAGCGGTCTGGGTGGGTCTGGTCCGGTTTGTTCTGATTTTAGCTGGCCTAGGTTGATCTAATTCCGTTTGATCTGGTTTCATCCGGACAAAACCGCTTTTAGCCGGTCAAAAGCGGTTTCAGCCGGTCTGGTGTGGTTTGAGCAGGTCAAAAGCGGTTTGAGCCAGTCAAAACCGGTTGGAGCCGGTCTGGTCTGGTTTGAGCTGGTCTCTTCTTGTGTGAGCCGGTCAAAAGCGGTTTGAGCCGGTCAATACCGGTTTGAGCCGGTGTGTTCTGGTTGAAGCCAGTCACAACCGATTCGAGCCTGTCTGAGCTGGTCTGGTGCGGTTTGATCCGGTCTAATCAGGACAAAACCGGTTTGAGCCGGTGAAAACCGGTTTTAGCCCGTCTGGAGTGGCTTGAGCTGGTCAAAAGCGGTTTGAGCCGGTCAAAACCGGATTGAGCCAGTCAAAACCGGTTTGAACCGGTCTAGTCTGGCTTGAGCTGGTCAAAACCGGTTTGGGCCGGTCTGGTCCGGTTTAATCCGGTCTGCTCTGGTTTGCGCTTGTTAAAACCGGCTCAGGCCGGTCAAAACAGGTTTGAGCTGGTCTGGTCTGCTTTGAGCCCGTCAAAACCGGTTTGTGACCCGGTTTTAGCCGTACTGGCCCGGTCTCGTCTGGTTTGATCCGGTTTCAGCTGGTCTGGGCTCGCCTGTTCCGGTTTGATCTGGTCTCATCCTGTCAATATCGGTTTCAACCGGTCAAAACCCGTTTGAGCCGGTCCGGTGTGGTTTGAGCCGGTCTGGTGTGGTTTGAGCCGGTCAAAACCGGTTTGAGCCGTTCAAAACCGGTTTAAGCCGGTGTAAACCGTATTGAAACGGTCTAGTCTCGTTTGAGCCGGTGAAAACCGATTTGAGCCGTTCTGGTCTGGTTTGAGCCGGTCTGGTCTGGTTTGAGCTGGTCAAAACCGGCTCAGGTCGGTCAAAACCGGTTTGAGCCCTTCTGGTCTGGTTTGAACCGGTCAAATCCGGTTTGTGGGGCAGTTTTAGCCGGTCTGGGCCCGTCCGGTCCGATTTGATCCGATTTTAGCCGGTCTGGGCCTGTCTGATTCATTTTGATCCGGTCTGATCCGGTCAAAACCGATTTTAGCCGGTCAAAACCGGTTTCAGCCGGTCTGGTGTGGTTTGAGCAGGTCAAAACCGGTGTGAGCCGGTCTGGTCCGGTATGATCCGGTTTGAGAAGGTCTGGTCCGGTTTGATCTGGTCTAATCCGGTCAAAACCGGTTTGATCCGGTCAGTTCTGGTTTGAGCCGTTGAAAACAGGTTTGAGCCGGTCTGGTCTGGTTTGAGCCGGTCAAAATAGTTTTGAGCCGGTTTGGCCCGGTTTAGGCGGTTTGGGCCTGTCTGTTCTGGTTTGATCCGGTTTGAGCCGATCTGGTCTGGTTTGAGCTGGTCAAAAACAGGTTTGAGCCGGTCTGGTCTGGTTTGAGCCGGTCAAAACCGGTTGGTGGCCCGGTTTTAGCCGGTGTGGGCCGGTCTGGTCCGGTTTGACCGGTTTCAGCTGGTCTGGGCCGGTCGGGTCCGGTTTGATGCGGTCAAAACCGCTTTCAGCCTGTCAAAATCGGTTTGAGCCTGTCTGGTCTGGTTTCAGCTGGTCTGGTCTGGTTTGAGCCGGTCATAACCGTCTCAGGTCGGTCAAAACTGGTTTGAGCCGGTCTGGTCTGGTTTGAACCAGTCAAAACCAGTTTGTGGCCCAGTGTTAGGCGTTCAGGGCCGGTCTGGTCCGGTTTGTTCCGATTTTAGCCGGTCTGGGCCGTTCTAATTCGGTTTGATCCGGTTTCATCCGGTCAAAACCGGTTTTAGCTGGTCAAAACCGGTTTCAGCCAGTCTGGTGAGGTTTGAGCAGTTCAAAACCAGTTTGAGCCGGTCAAAACCGGTTTGAGCCGGTCTGGTCTGGTTTGAGCCGGTCTTGTCTGGTTTGAGCCGGTCAAAACCGGTTCGAGCCTGTGAAAACCGGTTTGAGCCGGTTTGGTTTGGTTGAAGCCAGTCAAAACCGATTCGAGCCTGTCTGAGCTGGTCTGGTGCAGATTGATCCGAGTATAGCCATTCTGGGCCGCTCCGGTTCGGTTTGATACGGTCTCATCCGGTCAAAACCGGTTTCAGCCGATCTGTTGTGGTTTGAGCAGATCAAAACCGGTTTGAGCCGTTCTGGTCCGGATTGAGTCGGTCTGGTCTGGTTTCAGCCGGTCAGAACCGGCTCAGGCGATTCAAAACCGGTTTGAGCCTGTCTGGACTGGTTTGAGGCAGTCAAAACCGGTTGGTGGCCCGGTTTTAGCCGGTCTGGGCAAGTCTGGTCTGGTTTGACCGGTTTCAGCTGGTCTGGGCCGGTCGAATCCGGTTTGATGCGGTCAAAACCGCTTTCAGCCTGTCAAAACCGGTTTGAGCAGGTCTGGTCCGCTTTGAGCTGGTCTGGTCTGGTTTGAGCCGGTCAAAACCGGCTCAGGCTGGTCAAAACCGGTTTGAGCCAGTCTGGTGTGGTTTGAGCCGGTCAAAACCGGTTTGTGGCCCACTTTTAGCTGGTCGGGCCCCGTCTGGTCCAGTTTGCTCCGGCTTCAGCTCTTCTGGGCTGGTCTGGTGAGTTTTCATCCGGTTTGAGCCGGTCTGGTCTGGTTTTATCCTGTCTCATCTGGTCAAAACCGGTTTGAGCCAGTCTCTTCTAGTTTCAGCCGATCAAAACCGGCTTGAGGCAGTGTTGTCTGGTTTGAGACGGTCTGGTCCGGTTTGAGCCAGTCAAAACCTGATTGAGCCAGTTTGGCCCGGTTTTAGCCTGTCTGTTCTGGTCTGGATCGATTTGAGCTGGTTTGAGACGGTTTGTGCTGGTCTGGTCTGGTATGATCCGGTTTGAGAAGGTCTGGTAAAGTTTGATCCGGTCTAATCTGATCAAAACCGGTTTGAGCTGGTTAGGTCTGGTTTGAGCCGGTCAAAACAGGTTCAAGTCGGTCTGGTCTGGTTTGAGCTGGTCAAAATAGGTTTGAGAAGGGTTGGACAGGTTGTAGGTGGTCTGGGCCGTTCTGGTCCGGTTTGATACGGTTTTAGCCGGTCTGGGCTCGTGTTGTCCGGTTTGATCTGCTCCAATCCGGTCAAAATCGATTTCAGCTGGTCAAAACCGGTTTGAGCCGGTCTGGTGTGGTTTGAGCTGGTCAAAACCGGTTCGTGCTGTTCAAAACCTGTTTAAGCCAGTCAAAACCGGATTTGAACCGGTCTGGTCTGGTTTGAGCCGGTCTGGTCTGGTTTGAGCTGGCCAAAGCCGGTTTGAGCCGGTCTGGCCCGTTTTTAGCCTGTCTGGACCGGTCTGGTCTGGTCAGTTTCAACCGGTCTGGTTCGGTTTGAGCCGGTCAGGTCTGGTTTGAGCCAGTCAAACCGGATTTGAACCGGTCTGGTCTGGTTTGAGCTGGTCGAAACCGGTTTGAGCCTTGAAAAAACCGGTTTCAGCGCCGGTCTGGTGTGGTTTGAGCAGGTCAAAACCGGTTTGAGCTGGTCAAAACCATTTTCAGCTGATCTGGACTGGTTTGAGTCGGTCTGGTCTGGGTTTGAGCTGGTCAAAACCAGTTTCGAGCCGGTTTGGTCTTCCTTGAAGTCAGTCAAAACCGATTCGAGACTGTCTGAGCTGGTCTCGTACGGTTTGATCCTGTCTACTCAGGTCAGACCCGGTTTGAGCCAATGAAAACCAGTTTTTTGCCAGTCTGGAGTGGTTTGATCCGGTCAAAACCGGTGTCAGTCGGTCAAAACCGGATTGACCCAGTGAAAACCGGTTTTGAACCGGTCTGGTCTGGTTTGAGCTGGTCAAAACCGCTTTGAGCCGGTGTGGCCCGATTTTAGCCAGTCCGGGCCTGTCTGGTCCAGTTTGTTCTGGTGTGAGCCGGTCTGGTCCGGTTTGATCTGGTGTCATCTGGTCAAAACCATTTTGAGCCGGTCTGGTCCGGTTTGATCCGGTCTTGTCTGGTTTGAGCCAGTCTGGTCCGGTTTGAGCCGGTCTGGTCTGGTTTGAGCTGGTTTAAAACCGGTTTGTGCCCCGGTTTTAGCTGGCCTGGGCCGGTCTGGTCCGGTTTGATCCGGTCTCATCTGGTCAAAATCGGTTTCAGCCGGTCAAAAACGGTTTGAGCCCGTCAAAACTGGCTCGAGCCGTTCAAAACTGGTTTGAGCCAGACAAAACTGGATTGAAACCGGTCCTGCTCTGGTTTTAGCCGGTCAAAACCGGTTTGAGCCTGTCAAAAAACGGTTACAGCCGGTCTGGTCTGGTTTGAGTTGGACTGGGCCGATCTGGTCCTTTTTGGTACGGTTTCAGCTGGTCTGGACCGGTCGCGTCTGGTTTGATCCCTTCAAAACTGCTTTGAGCCGGTCAAAACGGGGTTTGAGCCTGTCTGGTCTTGTTTGAGCCGGTCTGGTCTGGTTTGAGCCGGTCAAAAACCGTCTCAGGCCGGCCAAACCGGTTTTCAGCCGTTCTGGTCTTGTTTGAGCCGGTTAAATCCGGTTTGTGGCCCGGTTTGAGACGGTCAAAATCGGATTGAGCCGGTCTGGTCTGGTTTGAACCGGTGAAAACCGTTTGAGCTGGTCTGGCCCGCTTTTTAGCCGGTCTCAGCCGGTCTGGTCCATTTTGATCCGGTTTCAGCCAGTCTGGGTCTGTCTGGTCCGGTTTGATCCAGTGTGAGTCGGTCTGGTCCGGTTTGATACGATCTCATCCGGTCAAAACCGGATTGAGCCGGTTATGGCCTTGTTTGAGCCAGTCTGGTCTTGCTTGATACGGTCAAAAACCTGATTGAGCCGGTTTTGGCCGGGTTTTAGCCTCTCTGGGCGGTCTGGTTTGGTTTGAGCCGGTTTGAGCCAGTTTCTGCTGTTCTGGTCCGGTATGATCCGCTTTGGGAAGGTCTGGTCCATGTTTGATCTGGTCTAATCCGGTCAAAACGGGTTTGAGCAGGTCTGGTCTGGTTTGAGCCGGTCTGGTCTGGTTTGAGCCGGTCAAAACCGTCTCAGATCGGTCAAAACCGTTTTGAGCCTGTCTAGTCCGGTAGGGTTTGAGCCAGTCAAAAACCGGTTTGAGCCTGTCTGGTCTGGTTTCAGACGGTCTTGTCGGGTTTGAGCCGGTCAAAACTGGTTTGAGCTGGTGTGGTCCTGTTTGAGTCTGGTTTGAGCTGGTCAATTTCGGTTTGTGTTGCTCTCGTCCGATTTGAGCCGGTCAAAACCGGTTTGAGCTGGTCTGGTCCGGTTTGATCCGGTTTAAACACCCGGTCTGGTCTAGTTTGATTCGTTTGAGCTGGTATGGGTCTGGTTTCAGCTGTTCAAAGCCGGTATGAGCCGGTCTGGTCCAGATTGAGTCCGGTTTGAGCCAGTCAACAACCGCTTTGAGCCGTTCTGTTCCAGTTTGTGTCAGGTTTCAGCCGGTCAACACCGGTTTGATCCGTTCTGCTCCGGTTTCAGTCCGGTTTGGCCGATCTTCTCCAGTTTGAGCCGGTCAAAACATGTTTGAGCTGGTCTAACAGCCGGTCTCGTCCGTTTTGATCCTGTTTGAGCCTCTCTCCTTCGGTTTGAGGCCAGTCAACATCCTGTCTAAGCCGGTCTGGTCCGGTTTGTGCCGGGGTGAGCCGGTCTGGTCCGGTTTGATCCCGGTTGGGCCGGTCTGGTCTGGTTTGAGCCAGTCCAAAAACCGGTTTGAGCCGCTCTGGTCCGTTTTGATCCCCTGAGTGTGCACTCCCCTGAGTGAACCCCCCGCTGACTTGAGTGGGCACTCCGCTTTGTGAGCGCCTCCCTGAGTGTGCATTCCCCTTAGTGTGCACTCGTCTGAGTGAGCACTCCCCCTGAATGTGTACTCCCCTGAATGAGCACCTCCCCCTGAGTGTGCACGTCTCTGAATTCGCACTCTCCTGAGTGAGGGACTCCCCTGAGTGTGCACTCACCTGAGTGTGTGCTACCCTGAGATTTCACTCCCCTGAGTTCGCACTCTTTTGAGTGAGGACTCACCTGAGTGTGCACTCCCCCTGAGTGTATGCTCACCTGAGCGTGCACTCCGCTGAGTGTGCGCTCTCCCTGAGTGAGAGCACTCCCCCTGTGTATGCATTCCCATAAGTGTGCGCTCCCCTGTGTGTGCTCTCCCCAGTGTGTTCGCTGCCCTGAGTGAGCGCTCCCCTGAGTGCGAAACTCCCCTGAGTGTGCACTCGCCTGGGTGAGGGGACTCCCCTGAGTGTGCACTCCCCTGAGTGTGAACTCGCCTGAGTTTGGACTCCCCTGAGTGTGCACTCCACTGATTGAGCACTCCCCTAAGTTTACACTCCCCTGAGTTTGTGCTCCCTTGAGATTGCGCCTACCCTGAGTGTGAACTCCCCTGAGTGAGCGCTCCCCCTGAATGCGCACTAACCTAAGTGTGCACCCACCTGGGTGAGGACACCCCTGAGTGTGCACTCCCCTGAGTGTGAACTCGCCTGTGTGAGGCAGCCCCCAGAGAGAGCGCTCTCCTGAGGGGGTAGTCATCTGAGTGATGAGTCTCCTTAGTGTGCAGTCTCCTGAATGAGCACTCCCCTGAGTGTTCACTCCTCTGAGTTCGCACTCTCCTGAGTGAGGACTCCCTTGAGTGTGCACTACCCCTGAGTGTGCAGTCCCTTGAGTGTTCGCTTCCCAGGGAGTGCACTTCCCTGAGTTCGCACTCTCCTGAGTGAGGACTCCCCTGAGTGTGCACTCTCCTGAGTGTGGGCTCACCTGATTGTGCACTCCCCTGAGTGAGCACTCCCCTCGGTGAGGACAGCCCTGTGTGTGCACTCCCCTGAGTGAGCACTCCCCCTGAGTGTTTCACTCCTCTTAGTTCGCACTCCTCTGAGTGAGGACTCCCCCTGAGTGTGCACCCCCCAGTGTGTGCACTCCCCCTGAGTGTGCGCTCCCCTGAGTGTGCACTCTCCTGAGTGAGCGCTCTGCTGAGGGTGCACTCCCCTGAGTGTGCGCTCACCTGAGTAAGGACTACTCTAAGTGGGCACTCCCCTGAGTGTGAACTCGCCTGAGTGAGGACTCAGCAGAGTGAGCGCTCTCCTGAGGGGGTGCTCTGTCTGAGTGATGACTCCCCTGAGTGTGCAACTCCCCTGAATGAGCACTCCCCTGAGTGAGCGCTCCCCTGAGTGTGCACTCCCCTGAGTGTGCGCTCACCAGAGTAAGGACTACTCTGAGTCGGCACTCCCCCCTGAATGTGCGCCTCGCCCTGAGTGAGGACTCCCCTGAGTGTGCACCTCCCCTGAATGAACATTCCCCTGTTTGTGTGCTCACCTGAGTGTGCACTCCCCAGTGTGTCCACTCCCCTGAGTGAGCACTCCCCCTGAGTGTGCACTCCCCTGAGTGAGCACTCCCCCTGAGTGTGCACTCCCCTGAGTGAGCACTCCCCCCTGAGTGTCCACTCCTCTTAGTTCGCACTCTCCTGAGTGAGGGACTCCACTGAGTGTGGCACTCCCCTGTGTGTGCGCTCCTTTGAGTGTGCACTCCCCTGAGTGAGTGCTCCCCCTGGGTGTGCTCTCACCTGAGAGTGCACTCGCCTGAGTGAGGACTACTCTGAGTGTGCACTCCCCTGAGTGTGGACTCGCCTGAGTGAGGGGCTCCCCTGAGTGTGCTCTTCCATGTGTGAGCGCTCACCTCAGTCGGGCCACTCCCCTGTGTGAGCGCTCCCCTGAGTGTGCACTCCCCAATGTGGGCACTCCCTTGAGTGAGGACACCCCCCTGAGTGTGCACTCCCCTAAAATGAGCACTCCCCTTCGTGTACACTCCCCTGAGTAAGCCAGTGAAACCCGTTTTGAGCCAGTCTGGTCCGGTTTAAGCCGGAGTGGTCGGATCTGAGCTGGTCAACGCTGGTTTGAGGCGGTCTGTTCCAGTTTGATCCGATTTAATTGGGTATGGTCCGGTGTGATCCAGTTGAGCCGGTCTGGTCCGATTTGATCCAGTTTGAGCCAGTCTGCTCCGGTTTGATCTGATTTGCGCCGGTCAATATCGGTTTGTGTCCGGTTTGAGCCGGTCAAAAACCGGATTTAGCGGGGTCTAGCCGGCTCTGGTCCGGATTGATCCCTTTTGAGCCGGTCTCGTCTGGTTTGATCCGATTTTAGTCCATGTGGTCCAGTTTGAGCCGGTTTGAGCCAGTCTGGTCCGGTTTGAGTCCGATTTGAGCCAGTCCAAAAACCGGTTTGAGCCATTCTGCTCCCGGTTTGAGTTGGTCAAAACCGGTTTGAGATGGTCTGGACGCGTTTGAGTCCAGCCTGAACTCGTCGAAACCGGTTTGAGCCGCTCTGATACGGTTGGATCGGTTTTGAGTCAGTCTGGTCCGGTTTGAGCCCGTCCAAAACCGGTTAGATCCGGTCTAGTCCGGTTTCTGTCCAGTTGGAGCCGGTCAACACCAGTTTGAGATGGTCTGGTCCGGTTTGAGTCCGGTTTGACCCAGACAAACCTGGTTTCATCCCATATAAGCCGGTCTGGTCCAGTTTGAGACGTTGAAAAACCGGTTTTGAGCCAATCTGGTCCGGTTTTATTCTGTCTCATCCGGTCAAAGCTGGTTTGAGCCGGTCTCGTCGGGATTGAGCTGTTTAAAACTGGTTTGAGCCGGTCTGGTCTGGTTTGATCCGGTTTCAGCGGTTCTGCTCCGGTTTGATCCGGTTTGAGCCGGTATGGTCGTTTTGATCTTGTTGAGCCAGTCTGGTCTGGTTTTAAGCTGGTCCAAGCCGGTTTGAGCCGGTCTCGTCCGGTTTCAGCCGGTCTGGCCGGGATTGAACCCAGTCAAAACGGGTTTGAGACGGTCTGGTGCCGTGTGCATCCCGGTTTGAGCCAGTTTGGTCCTTGTCCGGTTTGAGCCAATCAAAACCAATTTGAGCCTGTCTGAGCCCGTCTGGTCTGGTTTGATCTGGTCTACATAAGGTCAAAACCGGTTTGAGCCGGTGAAAACCGGTTTTAGCCGGACTGGAGAGGTTTGAGCCAGTCAAAACCGGTTTGAGCCGGTCAAAAACCGGATTGAGCCAGTCAAAACCGGTTTGATACGGTCTGGTCTGGTTTGAGCCGGTCAAAAACCGTTTTGAGCCGGTCTGGCCCCTGTTTTAGCCGGTCTGGTCCTGTCTGGTCCGGTTTGTTCCGGTAACAGCCTTTCTTGGCCTGTCTGGTCTGGTTTGATCCGGTGTGAGCTGGTCTGGTCCTGTTTGATCTGGTGTCATCCGGTCAAAACTGGTTTGAGCAGGTCTGGTCCGGTTTGAGCTGATCTGGTCTGGTTTGAGCTGTCAAAACCGGCCTCAGGCTGGTCAAAACCGGTTTGAGCCGGTCTGGTCTGGTTTTGAGCCGGTCAAAAAACAGGTTTGTGGCCCACTTTTTGCCTGTCTGGCCCCGTCTGGTCCGGTTTGCTCCGGCTTCAGCTGTTCTGGGCTGGTCTGGTGCGGTTTCATCCGGTTTCAGCCGGTCTGGTCTGGTTTTATCACGTCTCAGCCGATCAAAAGCGGTTTGAAGCAGTGTGGTCTGGTTTGAGACGGTCTGGTCTGGTTTGAGCCAGTCAAAACCTGATTGAGCCGGTTTGGCCCCGGTTTTCGCCTGTCTGGGCCGGTCTGATTCAATTTTAGCCAGTTTGAGACGGTTTGTGCCGATCTGGTCCGGTATGATCCGGTTTGAGGAGGTCTGGTACAGTTTGATCCGGTCTACATCCGATCAAATCCGGTTTGAGCTGGTCAGGTCTGGTTTGAGCCGGTCAAAAACAGGATCAAGTCGGTCTTGTCTGGTTTGAGCTGCTGAAATAGGTTTGAGCCGGCTTGGTCCGCTTTGATCTGATTGAGCCAGTCTGGTCTGGTTTGAGCCGGTCCAAACCAGTTTTGAGCCGGTCTCGTCCGGTTTCAGCTGGTCTGGTCGGGTTTGAGCCAGTCAAAAACGGGTTTGAGACGGTCTGGTCTGGTTTGAGTCCGGTTTGATCCAGTCAAAACTGGTTTGAGGCTGTCTGGATCGGTCTGAGCTGGTCAAAAGTGGTTTGCGACCTGTTTGAGCCGGTCTCACCCGGTTTGAGCCGGTCTGGTCCGGTTTGATCGGGTTTGAGCGGTTCTGGTCCTGTTTGATCCTGTTTGAGCCGGTCTGCTCCGCTTTGATCTGGTTGAGCCAGTATGGTCTGGTTTGAGCTTGTCGAAACCTGTTTGAGCTAGTCTCGTCCGGTTTCAGCGGGTCTGGTCGGGTTTGAGCTGGTCAAAACGGGTTTGAGACTGTCTGGTCCTGTTTTGAGCCCGCTCAAAACCCTGATTACGCCGGTTTGGCCCGGTTTTTGCCTGTCTGTGCTGGTCTGGTTCGGTTTGAGCCGGTTTCAGTCGGTTTGTGCCGGTCCTGGTCCGGTATGATCCGGTTTGAGAAGGTCTGGTCCGGTTTGATCCGGTCTAATCCGGTAAATACCGGTTTGAAAGCCGGTCTGGTCTGGTTTGTGCCGGTCAAAACAGGTTCGAGCTGGTCTGGTCTGGTTTGAGACAGACAAAATAGGTTTGAGCCGGTTTTGGCCCGGTTTTAGGCAGTCTCGTCCGGTCTGGTCCCCTTTTGATCCGGTTTGAGCCGGTCTGTTCTGGATTGAGCCCGTCAATACCGGTTTTGAGCCGGTCTGGTCTGGTTTGAGCCGGTTCAAAATAGGTTTTGTGGCGGTTTGGCCCGATTTTAGTCGGTCTGGGCTGGTCTGGTCCGGTTTGATCTGGTGTCATCTTGTCAAAACTGGTTTGAGGCGGTCTGGTCCAGTTTGAGCCGGTCTGGTCTGGTTTAAGCCAGTCAAAACCGTCTCAGGCCGGTCAAAACCGGTTTGAGCCGGTCTGGTCTGGTTTGAGCCAGTCAAAAACGGGTTTGTGTCCAGGTTTTAAGGCCGGTCTGGCCCGGTCTGGTCTGGTTTGCTCTGGCTTCAGCTGTTCGGGGCTGGTCTGGTGCGGTTTCAATCCGGTTTGAGCTGGTCTGGTCCGGTTTTATTCTGTCTCAACCGGTCAAAACCGGTTTGAGCTGGTGTGGTCTAGTTTGAGCCAGTCAAAACCGGTTTGAGGCGGTCTGGTCTGGTTTGAGCCAGTCTGGTCTGTTTTGAGCCGGTCTGGGCAGGTCTGTTCTGGTTTGATACGGTTTCAGCCGGTCTGGGCCTGTTTGGTCCGGTTTGATCTGGTTTGAGAAGGTCTGGTCCGGTTTTGTGCGGTCTAATCCCTGTCGAAACTGGTTGGAGTCAGTCTGGTTCTGGTTTGAGCCGGTGTGGTCTGGTTTGTGCCGGTCAAAACCTGATTGAGCCTGTTTGGCCCGGTTTTAGCCTGTCTGGTCCAGTTTCAGCTGGTTTGAGCCGGTATGTGCCGGTCTGGTCGGGTATGATCCTGTTTGAGAAGGTCTGGTCCGGTTTGGTCTGGTCTAATCTGGTCAAAACCGGTTTGAGCCGGGCTGGTCTGGTTTGAGCCGGTCAAAAACAGGTTCGAGTCGGTCTGGTCTGATTTGAGCTGATCAAATTAGGTTTGAGCTGGTTTGGCCTGGTTTTATGCGGTCTGGGCCGGTCTGGTCCCGTTTCATCCGGTTTGAGCCTGTCTGGTCTGGTTTGATCCGGTCAAAAACCGGTTTGTGGACCGGTTTTAAGTCGTTCTGGGCCGGTCTTGTCTGGATTGCTCTGGCTTCAGCTGTTCTGGTCCGGTCTGTTGCGGTTTCAATCTGGTTTGAGCCGGTCAAAACCGGTTTGAGCCATTCTGGTGTGGTTTGAGCCGGTCTGGTGTGGTTTGAAAAGGGTGAAAACCGTTGGTGGTCCAGTTTTAGGCGGTCTGGGTTGGTCTGGTCCGGTTTGATTCGAATTTAGCCAGTCTGGGCCAGTCTGATTCGGTTTGATCCGGTCTCATCCGGTCAAAACCGGTTTTAGCCGGTCAAAACCGGTTTGAGCCGGTCTGGTCTGGTTTGAGCCGGTCAAAACTGGTTGGTGGCCTGGTTTTAGCCGGTCTGGGCCGGTCTGGACCGGTTTTGACCGGTTTCAGCTGGTCTGGGCCAGTCGAGTCCAGTTTGATCAGGTCAAAACTGTTTGAGCTGGTCAAAACTGGTTTTGAGCTGGTCTTTTTCTGCTTTGAACCCGTCAAAAGCGGTTTGTGGCCCACTTTTAGGCGGTCTGGGCCGGTCTGGTCTGGTGTGTTCTGATTTTAGCCGGTCTGGGCCGTTCTACATTCGGTTTGATCTGGTCTCATCCGGTCAAAAACCGGGTTGTAAACCCGTCAAAACCGGTTTTCAGCCGGTCTGGTGTGGTTTGAGCAGGTCAAAACCGGTTTGAGCCAGTCAAAACCGGTTTGAGCCTGTCTGGTCTGGTTTGAGCTGGTCTGGTCTGGTTTGAGCCGGTCAAAAACCGGTTCGAGCTGGTCAAAACCGGTTTGAGCCGGTTTGGTCCTGGTTGAAGCCAGTCAAAACCGATTCGAGCCTGTCTGAGCTGGTCTGGTCCGGTTTGATCCAGTCTAATCAGGTCAAAAGCAGTTTGAGTCGGTGAAAACAGGTTTATAAGCCTGTCTGGAGTGGTTTGAGCCGGTCATAAACCGGTTCGAGCCGGTCAAAACCGGATTGAGCCTGTTTGGTCTGGTTGAAGCCAGTCAAAATGGATTCAAGCCTGTCTGAGCTGGTCTGGTCTGGTTTGATCCATTCTAATCATGTCAAAAGCGGTTTGAGCCGGTGATAACCGGTTTTAAGCCGGTCTGGAGTGGTTTGAAGCCGGTCAAAACCGGTTTGAGTCGGTCAAAAACCGGATTAAAGCCAGTCAAAAACCGGTTTGAAACGGTCTGGTCTGGTTTCAGCTGGTCAACAACCGGTTTGAGCCAGTCTGACCGGTTTTAAAACCAGTCTGGTCCGGTCTGGTCCAGTTTGATCCATTGTCAGTCTTTCTGGGCCTGTCTGGTCCGGTTTGATCCGTGTGAGCTGGTCTTGTCCGGATTGATCTGGTGTCATCCGGTCAAAACCAGTTTGAGCCGGTCTGCTCCAGTTTGAGCCGGTCTGTACTGTTTTGAGCTGGTCAAAAACGGCTCAGGCTGGTCAAAACCGGTTTGAGCCAGTCTGGTCTGGTTTGAGCCGCTCAAAAAACCGGTTTGTGGCCCGGTTTTAGCCGGTCTGGCCCGGTCTGGTCAGATTTGATCCAGTTTCAGCCGGTCTGGCCCGGTCTGGTCTGGTTTGAGTCGGTCAAAATAGGTTTGAGCCATTTTGGCCCGGTTTTAGGTGGTCTGGGCCGTTCTGGTCTGGTTTGATCCGGTTTTAGCCAGTCTTGGCTCGTCTGGTCCGGTTTGATCCGGTCTCATATGGTCAAAATCGGTTTCAACCTGGTCAATACCGGTTTGAAGCCGGTCTGGTGTTGTTTGAGCCGGTCAAAACCGGTTTGAGCCTGTCAAAAGCGTTTCGAGCCTTTCAAAACAGGTTTGAGCCGGTCAAAACCGGATTGAACCCGTCTGGTCTGATTTGAGCTGGTAAAAACAGCTATGAGCTGGTCAAAAACCTGTATGAGCTGGTCCCAGTCTGGTTTTAGCTGGTCTGGTCTGGTTTGAGCCGGTGAACACAGGTTTCTGGCCCAGTTTTAGGCAGTTTGGGCCGGTCTGGTCTGGTTTGATCCGATATTAGCTGGTCTGGGCCGGTCTGATTCGGTTTGATCCTGTCTCATCGGTTAAAACCCGGTTTCAGCCGGTCTCTGGTGTGGTTTGAGCAGGTCAAAACCGGTTTGAGCCGGTCTGGTCTGGTTTGAGCAGGTCTGGTCTGGTTTGAGTCGGTCAAAACCGGTTCGAGCCGGTCAAAACGGGTTTGAATCGACTTGGTCTGGTTGAAGCCAGTCAAAACCGATTCGAGCCTGTGTGAGCCCGGTCTGGTCCGGTTTGATCCGCTCTACATCAGGTCAAAACCGGTTTTAGGCGGTGAAAACCGGTTTTATCCGGTCTGGAGTGGTTTGAGCCAGTCA
>NW_027326856.1:0-27766 GCF_047675955.1 Chlorocebus sabaeus
AAACAGTTTCGAGCCAGTCTGGTCCCGTTTGAACCGGTCAAAACCGGTTTGTGGCCCAGTTTTAGGCGGTCTGGGCCCGTCAGGTCCGGTTTGATCCGATTTTTGCCGGTCTGGGCCGGTCTGATTCGGTTTGATCCGGTCTCATCCGGTCAAAAGCGGTTTTAGCCGGTCAAAACCGGTTTCAGCCTGTCTGGTGTGGTTTGAGCAGTTCAAAACCGGTTTGACCCGGTCAAAACAGGTTTGAGCCGGTCTGGTCTGGTTTGAGCCGGTCTGGTCTGGTTTGAGCCGCAAAAAAACCGGTTCGAGCTGGTCAAAACCGATTTCAGACGGTTTGGTCTGGTTGAAGCCAGTCAAAACCGATTCGAGCCTGTCTGAGCCGGTCTGGTCCGCTTTGATCTTGTCTATTCAATTCAAAACCGGTTTGAGCCAGTGAAAACAAATTTTTAGCCGGTCTGGAGTGGTTTGATCCGGTCAAAACCGGATTGAGCCATTCAAAACCGGTTTGAACCGGTCTGGTCTGGTTGAGTCGGTCAGAACCAATTTGAGGCGTTCTGGCCTGGTTTTAGCTGGTCTGGGCCGGTCTGGTCCGGTTTGATCCGGTTTCAGCCGGTCTGGGCCTGTGTGGTCCCATTTGATCCGGTGTGAGCCGGTCTGGTCCGGTCTGATCTGGTGTTTTCTGGTAAAAACCGGTTTGAGCCGCTCTGGTCCGGTTTGAGCCGCTGTGGTCTGGTTTGAGTCGTTGTAAAACGGCTCAGGCTGATCAAAAACGGTTTGAGCCGGTCTGGTCTGATTTCAGCCGGTCAAAACTGCTTTGTGGCCCGCTTTCAGCCAGTCTGGGCCGGTCTGGTCCTGTTTGATCCACTTTCAGCTCATCTGGACCGGTAGAGTCTGGTTTGATCCGGTCAAAACCGCTTTGACCCGGTCAAAACCGGTTTGAGCCGGTCAGGTCTGGTTTGAACCGGTGTAAAACCGTTTTGTGGCCCAGTTTTATGCAGTCTGGCCGTTCGGTTACGGTTTGATCCGATTTTAGCCAGTCTGGGCCGTTCTGATTCGGTTTGATCTGGTCTCATCTCGTCAAACCTGGTTTTAGCCGGGTGAAAACCGGTTTCAGCCGGTCTGGTGTGGTTTGAGCCGGTCAAAACCGGTTTCAGCCGGTCAAAACCGGATTGAGGCAGTCAAAACCGGTTTGAACCGGTCTGGTCTGGCTTGCGCCGGCCAAAAGCGGGTGAGGTCGGTCAAAACCGGTTTGAGCCGGTCTGGTCTGGTTTGCACCGGTCAAAACCGTTTTGTGGCCCTGTTTAGGTGATCTGGGCCGGTCTGGTCCGGTTTGATGCGATTTCAGCCGGTCTGGGCTGGTCTGATTCGGTTTTGATCTAGTCTCATCCGGTCAAAACCGGTTTTAGGCGGTCAAAAACGGTTTCAGCCGGTCTGGTGTGGTTTGAGCCAGTCAAAACGGGTTTGAGCCGGTCTGGTCTGGTTGAGCCGGTCTGGTCTGGTTTGAGCTGGTCAAAACAGGTTTGAGACGGTGAAAACTGGATTCAGCAGGTTTGGTCTTGTTGAAGTCAGTCGAAAACAATTCGAGCCTGTCTAAGCCAGTCTGGTCCGGTTTGACCCGGTCTAATCACGTCAAAACCGGTTTGAGCTGGTGTAAACCCGTTTTCAGCCGGTCTGCAGTGGTTTGAGCTGGTCAAAACCGGTTTCACCCGGTCTGGTGTGGTTTGAGCTGGTCAAAACTGGTTCGAGCCGTTCAAATCAAGTTTGTGCCAGTCAAAACCGCATTGAATCGGTCTGGTCTGTTTTGAGCTGGTCTAATCAGATCAAAACCGGCTTAAGCCGCCAAAAACCGGTTTTAAATGATCTGGAGTGGTTTGAGCCGGTCAAAACCAGTTTCAGCCGGTCAAAACCGGATTGAGGCCGTCAAAACCGGTTTGAAGCAGTCTGGTTTGGTTTGCGCTGATCAAAACTGGCTCAGGTCGGTCAAAACCAGTTTGAGCCGGTCTGGTCTGGTTTGCACCAGTCAAAACCGGTTTGTGAACCAGTTTTAGGCGGTCTGGGCTTGTCTGGTCCGGTTTGATACGATTTTAGCCGGTCTGGGCCGCTCTGATTTGGTTTGATCTGGTCTCATCCGGTTAAAACCAGTTTTAGCCAGTCAAAACCGGTTTCAGCCGGTCTGGTGTGGTTTGAGCAGGTCAAAACCAGTTTGAGCCGGTCTGGTCTGGTTTGAGCCGGTCTCGTCTGGTTAGAGCTGGTCAAAACAGTTTGATGCTGGTGAAAACTGGATTGAGCCAGATTGGTCTGGTTGAAGTCAATCAAAACCAATTCGAGCCTGTCTGAGCCGGTCTGATCCGGTGTGACCCGGTCTAATCAGGTCAAAATCGGTTTCGGCCGTTGAAAACCGGTTTTAGCCGGTCTGGAGTGGTTTGAGCTGGTCCAAACTTGTTTCAGTCTGTCAAAACCGGATTGAGCCAGTCTAAACTGGTTTGAACCTGTCTGGTCTGGTTTGAGCCGGTCAAAGCCGATTTGAGCTGGTCTGGCCCGGTTTTAGCCGGTCTGTGCCACTCTCGTCTGGTTTGATCCGGTTTCAGCCGGTCTGGGCCTGTCTGGGCCAGTTCGATCCAGTGTGAGCCACTCTGGTCCGGTTTGATCCGTTATCATCTGGTCAAAATCGGTTTGAACCGCTCTAGTCCGGATTGAGCCGGTCTGGTCTGGTTTGAGCCGGTCTAAACCGGCTCAGGTCAGTCAAAACCGGTTTGAGCCGGTCTGGTCTGGTTTGAGCCGGTCAAAACCGGTTTGTGTCCCGGTTTCAGCCGGTCTGGGCCGGTCTGCTCCGGTTTGATCTCGTTTCAGCTGGTCTGGGTCGGTCGAGTCCGGTTTGATCTGGTCAAAACCGCTTTGAGCCGGTCAAAACTGGTTTGACTCGGTCTGGTCTGGTTTGAGACGGTCTGGTCTGGTTTGAGCCGGTCAAAACCGGTTTGAGCCGGTCTGATCTTGTTTGAGCCAGTCAAAACAGGTTTGTGGCTCGGTTTTAACCGGTCTGGGTCGGTCTGGTGCGGTTTCTCCGGCTTCAGCTGTTCTGGGCCGGTCTGGTGCGGTTTCATCCGGTGTGAGCCAGTCTGCTCCGGTTTTATCCTGTCTCATCCTGACAAATTCTGTTTGAGCCGGTCTGGTCTGGTTTGAGCCGGTCAAAACCGGTTTGAGCCGGTTTGGCCTGGTTTGAGCGCGTCAAAACCGGTTTGAGCCGATTTGGCCCTGTATTAGCCGGTCTGGGCCGGTTTAATCTGGTCTCATCCGGTCAAAACCGGTTTGAGCTGGTGTGGTCTTTTTGAGTCAGTCTGGTCTTGTTTGAGACGGTCAAATCCTGATTGAGCCAGTTTGGCCCGGTTTTAGCCTTTCTGTGCCGGTCTGGTTCGGTTGAGCAGGTTCAAGCTCGTCTGGTCTGGTTTGAGCTGGTCAAAACCGGTTTGAGCCTTTCTGCTCCGGTTTCTCCCTGTTTGAGCCGGTGTGGTCCAGTTTTAGCCTGTCTGGACGGGTTTGTGTCGGTCAAAACCGGTTTGAGGCAGTCTCGTCCTGTTTCAGCTGCTCTGGTCCGACTTGACCCGGTCCAAACCGGTCTGAGCCGGTCTGGTCCTGTTTGAGTGCAGTTTGAGCCGGAAAACACCAGTTTGAGATGGTCTGGTCCAGTTTGAGTGCGGTTTCAGCCGGTCATAACCGGTTAGTGCCGGTCTAGTCTGCTTTGAGTCCAGTTTGAGACGGACTGGTACGTTTTGCGTCCGGTTTGAGCCGGTCAAAACAGGTTTGAGGCGGTCTGGTCCGGTTTCTGACGGTCAAAAATGGTTTGAGTCCATTTGGAGCTGGTCAAAACCGGTTGGAGCTGGTGTGGTGCGATTTGAGCCGCTAAAAACCGGTTTGAGCCAGTCTAATACGGTCAAAACAGGTTTGTGCCGTTCTGGTCCGATTTGAGCCAGTCAAAACCGGTTTGAGGCCGTCTCGTCCCATTTCAGCCAGTCTGGTAGGGTTTGAGCTGGTCAAAACCGGTTTGAGCCTGTCTGGTCCGGTTTCAGACGGTCTGGTCGAGTTTAAGCCATTCAAAACCGGTTAGAGCCGGTGTGGTCCTGTTTGAGTCTGGTTTGAGCTGGTCAATTTCGGTTTGTGTTGCTCTCGTCCGATTTGAGCCGGTCAAAACTGGTTTGAGCTGGTCTGGTCTGGTTTGATTCGTTTGAGCTGATATGGTCTGGTTTGAGCCGTTCAAAGCTGGTATGAGTCGGTGTGGTCCGGATTGAGTCCGGTTTTAGCCGGTCAACACCGCTTTGAGCCGGTCTGGTCCAGTTTGAGTCAGGTTTGAGCCGGTCAACACCGGTTTGATCCGTTCTGAACCGGTTTGAGTCCGGTTTGAGCCGATCTTGTCTGGTTTCAGCCGGACAAAACATGTTTGAGCTGGTCTAACAGCCGGTCTCGTCCGTTTTCATCCTGTTTGAGCCTCTCTGCTTCGGTTTGAGCCAGTCAAACCCTGTCTAAGCCGGTCTGGTCCGGTTTGTGCTGGTGTGAGCCGTTCTGGTCCGGTTTGATCCGGTTGGGCCGGTCTGGTCCGGTTTGAGCCGGTCTGGTCCGGTTTGAGCCGCTCTGGTCCGTTTTGATCCCCTGAGTGTGCACTCCCCTGAGTGAGCGCTCACTTGAGTGGGCACTCCGCTTTGTGAGCGCCTCCCTAGGTGTGCATTCCCCTGAGTGTGCACTCGTCTGAGTGAGCACTCCCCTGAATGTGTACTCCCCTGAATGAGCACTCCCCTGAGTGTGCACTCCTCTGAGTTTGCACTCTCCTGAGTGAGGACTCCCCTGAGTGTGCACTCCCCTTAGTGTGTGCTACCCTGAGATTTCACTCCCCTGAGTTCGCACTCTTTTGAGTGAGGACTCCCCTGAGTGTGCACTCCACTGAGTGTATGCTCAACTGAGCGTGCACTCCGCTGAGTGTTCGCTCTCCTGAGTGAGCACTCCCCTGTGTGTACACTCCCATAAGTGTGCGCTCCCCTGTGTGTGCTCTCCCCAGTGTGTTCGCGGCCCTGAGTGAGCGCTCCCCTGAGTGCGAACACCCCTGAGTGTGCACTCGCCTGGGTGAGGACTCCCCTGAGTGTGCACTCCCCTGATTGTGAACTCGCCCGAGTTTGGACTCCCCTGAGTGTGCACTCCACTGATTGAGCACTCCCCTAAGTTTACACTCCCCTGAGTTTGTGCTCCCTTGAGATTGCGCTACCCTGAGTGTGAACTCCCCTGAGTGAGCGCTCCCCTGAGTGAGCACTAACCTGAGTGTGCACTCGCCTGGGTGAGGACACCCCTGAGTGTGCACTCCCCTGAGTGTGAACTCGCCTGTGTGAGGACTCCCCAGAGTGAGCACTCTCCTGAGGGGGTACTCGTCTGAGTGATGACTCCCCTGAGTGTGCACTCCCCTGAATGAGCACTCCCCTGAGTGTGCAATCCTCTGAGTTCGCACTCTCCTGAGTGAGGACTCCATTGAGTGTGCACTACCCTGAATGTGCAGTCCCTTGAGTGTTCGCTTCCCAGGGAGTGCACTTCCCTGACTTCGCACTCTCCTGAATGAGGACTCCCCTGAGTGTGCACTCTCCTGTGTGTGGGCTCACCTCATTGTGCACTCCCCTGAGTGAGCGCTCCCCTCAGTGAGGACACCCCTGTGTGTGCACTCCCCTGAGTGAACACTCCACTGAGTGTGCACTCCTCTTAGTTCGCACTCCTCTGAGTGAGGACTCCCCTGAGTGTGCACCCCCCAGTGTGTGCACTCCCCTGAGTGTGCGCTCCCCTGAGTGTGCACTCCCCTGAGTGTGCACTCCTCTTAGTTCGCACTCTCCTGAGTGAGGACTCCACTGAGTGTGCACTCCCCTGAGTGTGCACTCCTTTGAGTGTGCACTCCCCTGAGTGAGTGCTCCCCTGAGTGTGCTCTCACCTGTGAGTGCACTCGCCTGAGTGAGGACTACTCTGAGTGTGCACTCCCCTGAGTGTGGACTCGCCTGGGTGAGGGCTCCCCTGAGTGTGCTCTTCCATGTGAGAGCGCTCACCTCAGTGGCCACTCCCCTGTGTGAGCGCTCCCCTGAGTGTGCACTCCCCTGTGTGTGCACTCCCTTGAGTGAGGACACCCCTGAGTGTGCACTCCCCTAAATGAGCACTCCCCTTCGTGTGCACTCCCCTGAGTAAGCCAGTGAAACCCGTTTTGATCCAGTCTGTTCCGGTTTAAGCCGGACTGGTCGGGTCTGAGCTGGTCAACGCCGGTTTGAGGCGGTCTGTTCCAGTTTGATCCAGTTTAAGCGGGTATGGTCCAGTGTGATCCGGTTGAGCCGGTCTGGTCCGGTTTGATCAGGTTTGAGCCAGTCTGCTCCGGTTTGATCTGGTTTGAGCCGGTCAATATCGGTTTGAGTCCGGTTTGAGCCGGACGAAACCGGATTTAGCGGGTCTAGCCGGTCTGGTCCGGATTGATCCCTTTTGAGCCGGTCTCGTCTGGTTTCATCCGATTTTAGTCCGTGTGGTGCAGTTTGAGTCGGTTTGAGCCAGTCTGGTCCGATTTGATCCGATCTCATCCGGTCAAATCTGGTTTGAGCCAGTCTGCTCTGGTTTGAGCCGGTCTGGTCTGGTTTAAGCTGGTCAAAACCGGTTTTTGGCCCAGTTTTAGCCGGTCTGGGACGGTCTGCTCCGATTTGATCTGGTTTCAGCTGGTCTGGGATGGTCGAGTCCGGTTTGATCCCGTCAAAACCGCTTTGAGCTGGTCAAAACCGGTTTGAGCCGGTCTAAACCGGATAGAGCCACTCAAAACCGGTTTGAACCGGTCTGGTCTGGTTTGAGCTGGTGAAAACCGGTTTGAGTCTTTCTGGCCCAGTTTTAGATGGTCTGGGCATGTCTGGTCTGATTTGATCTGGTGTCATCCGGTCAAAACCGGTTTCAGCTGGTCTGGTCCGGTTTCATCCGGTCTGGTCTGGTTTGAGCCGGTCAAAACCGGCTCAGGTCGGTCAAAACAGGTTTGAGCCTGTCTTGTCTGGTTTGAGCCAGTCAAAACCGGTTGGTGGCCGGTTTTATCCGGTCTGGTCCGGTCTGGTCCGCTTTGACCGGTTTCAGCTTGTCTGGGCCGGTCGAGTCTGGTTTGATGCGGTCAAAACCGCTTTGAGCCGGACAAAACCGGTTTGAGACGGTCTGGTCTGGTTTGAGCTGGTCTGGTCTGATTTCAGCCGGTCAAAACCGGCTCAGGTCGGTCAAAACTGGTTTGAGCCAGTCTGGTTTTGTTTGAACCCGTCAAAACCGGTTTGTGGCCCAGTTTTAGGCAGTCTGGGCTGGTCTGGTCTGGTTTGTTCCGATTTTAGCCGGTCAGAGCCGGTCTAATTCGTGTTGATCCGGTCTCATCCGGTCAAAACCGGTTTTAGCCGGTCAAAACCGGTTTGAGCTGGTCTGGTCTGGTTTCAGCCAGTCTGGTCTGGTTTGAGCCGGTCAAAACCAGCTCAGGTCGGTCAAAACAGTTTTGATCCGGTCTGGCCTGGTTTGAACCGGTAAAAACCGGTTTCTGGGCCAGTTTTAGGCAGTCTGGGCCGATCTGGTACAGTTTGATCTGATTTTAGCCAGTCTGGGCTGTTCTGATTCGGTTTGATCCGGTCTCATCCGGTCAAAACTGGTTTCAGCCAGTCTGGTGTGGTTTGAGGAGGTCAAAACCGGTTTGAGCCGATCAAAACCGGTTTGAGCCGGTCTGGTCTGGTTCGAGCCGGTCAAAACCGGTTTCAGCCGGTTTGGTCTGGTTGAAGCCAGTCAAAATCGATTCGAGCCTGTCTGAGACGGTCTGGTCCGGTTTGATCCGGTCTAATCAGGTCAAAACCGGTTTGAGCCGGTTAAAACCGGTTTTAGCCGGTCTGGAGTGGTTTCAGCCGGTCAAAACCGGTTTGAGCCGGTCAAAACTGGATTGAGCCAGTCAAAACCGGTTTGAAACGGTGTGGTCTGGTTTGAGCCGGCGAAAACCGGTTTCAGCCCGTCTGGCCCAGTTTTAGCCGGTCTGGGCCGGTCTGGTCCGGTTTGATCCGGTTTCAGCTGGTCAGGGCCTGTCTGGTCCGGTTTGATCCGGTGTGAGCCGGTCTGGTCCGGTTTGATCCGGTGTCATCCGGTCAAAACCGGTTTGACCCGGTCTGGTCTGGTTTGAGACGGTCTGGTCTGGTTTGAGCCGGACAAAACCGGTTTGAGCCCGTCTGATCTTGTTTGAGCCAGTCAAAACCGGTTTGTGGCTCGGTTTTAACCGGTCTGGGTCGGTCTGGTGCGGTTTCTCCGGCTTCAGCTGTTCTGGGCCGGTCTGGTGCGGTTTCATCCGGTTTGAGCCGTTCTGCTCCGGTTTTATCCTGTCTCATCCGGTCAAATTCTGTTTGAGCCGGTCTGGTCTGGTTTGAGCTGGTCAAAACCGGTTTGAGCCGATTTGGCCTGGTTTTAGCCGGTCTGGGCCGGTCTTTTCCGGTTTGATGCGGTTTGAGGCGGTCTGGTCCGGTTTAATCCGGTCTCATCCGGTCAAAACCGGTTTGAGGAGGTGTGGTCTTGTTTGAGTCAGTCTCTTCTTGTTTGAGACGGTCAAAACCTGATTGAGCCGGTTTGGCCCGGTTTTAGCCTTTCTGTGCCGGTCTGGTTCGGTTGAGCAGGTTCAAGCTCGTCTGGTCTGGTTTGAGCTGGTCAAAACTGGTTTGAGCCGTTCTGGTCCGGTTTCTGTCGGTTTGAGCCGGTCTGGTCCAGTTTTATCCGGTCTGGACGAGTTTGTGTCGGTCAAAACCGGTTTGAGAGAGTCTCGTCCTGTTTCAACTGCTCTGGTCCGACTTGACCTGGTCCAAACCATTCTGAGCTGGTCTGGTCCGGTTTGAGTGCGGTTTGAGCCGGAAAACACCAGTTTGATACGGTCTCGTCCGGTTTGAGTGCGGTTTGAGCCGGTCATAACCGGTTAGTGCCGGTCTAGTCCGCTTTGAGTCCAGTTTGAGCCGGACTGGTACGTTTTGCGTCCGGTTTGAGCCGGTCAAAACAGGTTTGAGGCGGTCTGGCCCGGTTTGTGACGGTCAAAAATGGTTTGAGTCCATTTGGAGCTGGTCAAAACCGGTTTGAGCTGGTGTGGTGCGATTTGAGCCGCTAAAAACAGGTTTGAGCCAGTCTAATACGGTCAAAACAGGTTTGTGCCGTTCTGGTCCGATTTGAGCCAGTCAAAACCGGTTTGAGGCCGTCTCATCCCATTTCAGCCGGTCTGGTAGGGTTTGAGATGGTCAAAACCGGTTTCAGATGGTATGGTCGGGTTTGAGCCGTTCAAAACCGGTTTGAGCCGGTGTGGTCCTGTTTGAGTCTGGTTTGAGGTGGTCAATTTCGGTTTGTGTTGCTCTCGTCCGATTTGAGCCCGTCAAAACCGGTTTGAGCTGGTCTGGTCCGGTTTGATCCGGTTTAACCCGGTGTGGTCCAGTTTGATTCGTTTGAGCTGATATGGTCTGGTTTGAGCCGTTCAAAGCCGGTATGAGTCGGTGTGGTCCGGATTGAGTCCGGTTTGAGCCGGTCAACACCGCTTTGAGCCGGTCTGGTCCAGTTTGAGTCAGGTTTGAGCCGGTCAACACCGGTTTGATCCGTTCTTCTCCGGTTTGAGTCCGGTTTGAGCCGGTGTAATCATGTTTGAGCTGGTCTAACAGCCGGTCTGGTCCGTTTTCATCCTGTTTGAGCCTCTCTGCTTCGGTTTGAGCCAGTCAAACCCTGTCTAAGCTGCTTTGGTCCGGATTGTGCTGGTGTGAGCCGGTCTGGTTCGGTTTGATCCGGTTGGGCCGGTCTGGTCTGGTTTGAGCCGGTTAAAACCGGTTTGAGCCGCTCTGGTCCGTTTTGATCCCCTGAGTGTGCACTCCCCTGAGTGAGCGCTCACTTGAGTGGGCATTCCGCTTTGTGAGCTCCTCCCTGAGTGTGCATTCCCCTGAGTGTGCACTCGTCTGAGTGAGCACTCCCCTGAATGTGTACTCAACTAAATGAGCACTCCCCTGAGTGTGCACTCCTCTGAGTTCGCACTCTCCTGAGTGAGGACTCCCCTGAGTGTGCACTCCCCTGAGTGTGTGCTAACCTGAGATTTCACTCCCCTGAGTTCGCACACTTTTGAGTGAGGACTCCCCTGAGTGTGCACTCCCCTGAGTGTATGCTCAACTGAGCGTGCACTCCGCTGAGTGTGCGCTCTCCTGAGTGAGCACTCCCCTGTGTGTACACTCCCATAAGTGTGCGCTCCCCTGTGTGTGCTCTCCCCAGTGTGTTCGCGGCCCTGAGTGAGCGCTCCCCTGAGTGCGAACTCCCCTGAATGTGCACTCGCCTGGGTGAGGACTCCCCTGAGTGTGCACTCCCCTGATTGTGAACTCGCCCGAGTTTGGACTCCCCTGAGTGTGCACTGCACTGATTGAGCACTTCCCTAAATTTACACTCTCCTGAGTTTGTTCTCCCTTGAGATTGCGCTACCCTGAGTGTGAACTCCCCTGAGTGAGCGCTCCCCTGAGTGCGCACTAACCTGAGTGTGCACTCGCCTGGGTGAGGACACCCCTGAGTATGCACTCCCCTGAGTGTGAACTCGCCTGTGTGAGGACTCCCCAGAGTGAGCGCTCTCCTGAGGGGGTACTCGTCTGAGTGATGACTCCCCTGAGTGTGCACTCCCCTGAATGAGCACTCCCCTGAGTGTGCAATCCTCTGAGTTCGCACTCTCCTGAGGGAGGACTCCCTTGAGTGTGCACTACCCTGAAAGTGCAGTCCCTTGAGTGTTCGCTTAACAGGGAGTGCACTTCCCTGAGTTCGCACTCTCCTGAGTGAGGACTCCCCTGAGTGTGCACTCTCCTGAGTGTGGGCTCACCTGATTGTGCACTCCCCTGTGTGAGCGCTCCCCTAAGTGAGGACACCCCTGTGTGTGCACTCCCCTGAGTGAGCACTCCCCTGAGTGTGCACTCCTCTTAGTTCGCACAACTCTGACTGAGGACTCCCTGAGTGTGCACCCCCCAGTGTGTGCACTCCCCTGAGTGTGTGCTCCCCTGAGTGTGCACTCTCCTTTGAGTGAGCGCTCTGCTGAGGGTGCACTCCCCTGAGTGTGCGCTCACCTGAGTAAGGACCACTCTAAGTGGGCACTCCCCTGAGTGTGAACTCGCCTGAGTGATGACTCACCAGACTGAGCGCTCTCCTGAGGGGGTACTCGTCTGAGTGGATGACTCCCCTGAGTGTGCATTCCCCTGAATGAGCACTCCCCTGAGTGAGCGCTCCCCTGAGTTTGCACACCCCTGAGTGTGCGCTCACCAGAGTAAGGACTACTCTGAGTTGGCACTCCCCTGAATGTGCGCTCGCCTGAGTGAGGACTCCCCTGAGTGTGCACTCCCCTGAATGAACATTCCCTTGTTTGAGTGCTCACCTGAGTGTGCACTCCCCAATGTGTGCAATCCCCTGTGTGAGCACTCCCCTGAGTGTGCACTCCCCTGAGTGGGCACTCTTCTGAGTGAGGACTCCCCTGAGTGTGCACTCCCCTGAGTGAGCACTCCCCTGGGTGTGCACTCCTCTTAGTTCGCACTCTCCTGAGTGAGGTCTCCACTGAGTGGGCACTCCCCTGAGTGTGCGCTCCTTTGAGTGTGCACTCCCCTGAGAGAGCGCGCCCCTGAGTGTGCTCTCACCTGAGAGTACACTCGCCTGAGTGAGGACTACTCTGAGTGTGCACTCCCCTGAGTGTGGACTCGCCTGAGTGAGGGCTCCCCTGAGTGTGCTCTTCCATGTGTGAGCGCTCAACTCAGTGGCCACTCCCCTGTGTGAGCACTCCCCTGAGTGTGCACTCCCCTGTGTGTGCACTCCCTTGAGTGAGGACACCCCTGAGTGTGCACTCCCCTAAATGAGCACTCCCCTTCGTGTACACTCCCCTGAGTAAGCCAGTGAAACTCGTTTTGAGCCAGTCTGGTCCGGTTTAAGCCGGACTGGTCGGGTCTGAGCTGGTCAACGCCGGTTTGAGGCGGTCTCTTCCAGTTTGATCCGGTTTAAGCGGGTATGGTCCGGTGTGATCCGGTTGAGCCGGTCTGGTCCGGTTTGATCATGTTTGAGCCAGTCTGCTCCGGTTTGATCTGGTTTGAGCCGGTCAATATTGGTTTGAGTCCGGTTTGAGCCGGATAAAACCGGATTTAGCGGGTCTAGCCGGTCTGGTCCGGATTGATCCCTTTTGAGCCGGTCTCGTCTGGTTTGATCCGATTTTAGTCCGTGTGGTGCAGTTTGAGCCGGTTTGAGCCAGTCTGTTCCGGTTTGATCCGATCTCATCCGGTCAAATCTGGTTTGAGCCGGTCTGCTCCGGTTTGAGCCGGTCTGGTCTGGTTTAATCTGGTCAAAACCGGTTTGTGGCCCAGTTTTAGCCGGTCTGGGATGGTCTGCTCCGATTTGATCTGGTTTCAGCTGGTCTGGGATGGTCGAGTCCGGTTTGATCCCGTCAAAACCGCTTTGAGCTGGTCAAAACCGGTTTGAGCCGGTCTAAACCGGATAGAGCCAGTCAAAACCGGTTTGAACCGGTCTGGTCTGGTATGAGCTGGTGAAAACCGGTTTGAGTCTTTCTGGCCCAGTTTTAGATGGTCTTGGCCGGTCTGGTCTGATTTGATCCGGTGTCATCCGGTCAAAACCGGTTTCAGCTGGTCTGGTCCAGTTTCAGCCGGTCTGGTCTGGTTTGAGCCGGTCAAAACCAGCTCAGGTCGGTCAAAACCGGTTTGAGCCTGTCTTGTCTGGTTTGAGCTGGTCAAAACCGGTTGGTGGCCGGTTTTAGCCGGTCTGGTCCGGTCTGGTCCGCTTTGACCGGTTTCAGCTTGTCTGGGCCGGTCGAGTCTGGTTTGATGCGGTCAAAACCGCTTTGAGCCGGACAAAACCGGTTTGAGACGGTCTGGTCTGGTTTGAGCCGGTCTGGTCTGATTTCAGCCGGTCAAAACCGGCTCAGGTCGGTCAAAATTGGTTTGAGCCAGTCTGGTTTTGTTTGAACCCGTCAAAACCGGTTTGTAGCCCAGTTTTAGGCAGTCTGGGCTGGTCTGGTCCGGTTTGTTCCGATTTTAGCCGGTCAGAGCCGGTCTAATTCGGGTTGATCCGGTCTCATCCGGTCAAAACCGGTTTTAGCCAGTCAAAACCGGTTTGAGCCGGTCTGGTCTGGTTTCAGCCAGTCTGCTCTGGTTTGAGCCGGTCAAAACCAGCTCAGGTCGGTCAAAACAGTTTTGATCCGGTCTGGCCTGGTTTGAACCGGTAAAAACCGGTTTCTGGGCCAGTTTTAGGCAGTCTGCACCGATCTGGTACAGTTTGATCCGATTTTAGCCAGTCTGGGCCGGTCTGATTCGGTTTGATCCGGTCTCATCCGGTCAAAACTGGTTTCAGCCCGTCTGGAGTGGTTTGAGGAGGTCAAAACCGGTTTGAGCCGATCAAAACCGATTTGAGCCGGTCTAGTCTGGTTCGAACCATTCAAACCCGGTTTCAGCCGGTTTGGTCTGGTTGAAGCCAGTCAAAATCGATTCGAGCCTGTCTGAGCCTGGTTGGTCTGGTTTGATCCGGTCTAATCAGGTAAAAACCGGTTTGAGCCGGTTAAAACCGCTTTTAGCCGGTCTGGAGTGGTTTCAGCCGGTCAAAACCGGTTTGAGCCGGTCAAAACTGGATTGAGCCAGTCAAAACCGGTTTGAACCGGTGTGGTCTGGTTTGAGCCGGCGAAAACCGGTTTGAGCCCGTCTGGCCCAGTTTTAGCCGGTCTGGGCCGGTCTGGTCCGGTTTGATCCGGTTTCAGCTGGTCAGGGCCTGTCTGGTCCGGTTTGATCCGGTGTGCGCCGGTCTGGTCCGGTTTGATCCGGTGTCATCCGGTCAGAACCGGTTTGACCCGGTCTGGTCTGGTTTGAGACGGTCTGGTCTGGTTTGAGCCGGACAAAACTGGTTTGAGCCAGTCTGATATTGTTTGAGCCAGTCAAAACCGGTTTGTGGCCCGGTTTTAACCGGTCTGGGTCGGTCTGGTGCAGTTTCTCCGGCTTCAGCTGTTCTGGGCCGGTCTGGTGTGGTTTCACCCGGGTTGACCCGGTCTGCTCCGGTTTTATCCTGTCTCATCCGGTCAAATTCTGTTTGAGCCGGTCTGGTCTGGTTTGAGCCGGTCAAAACCGGTTTGAGCCGGTCTGGTCTGGTTTGAGCCGGTCAAAACCGGTTTGAGCCGATTTGGCCTGGTTTTAGCCGGTCTGGACTGGTCTTTTCTGGTTTGATGTGGTTTGAGCCGGTCTGGTCCGGTTTAATCCGGTCTCATCCGGTCAAAACCTGTTTGAGCTGGTGTGCTCTTGTTTGAGTCAGTCTGGTCTTGTTTGAGACGGTCAAAACCTGATTGAGCTGGTTTGGCCCGGTTTTAGCCTTTCTGTGCCGGTCTGGTTCGGTTGAGCAGGTTCAAGCTGGTCTGGTCTGGTTTGAGCCGGTCAAAACCGGTTTGAGCCGTTCTGGTCCGGTTTGTGCCGGTTTGAGCCGGTCTGGTCCAGTTTTAGCCGGTCTGGACGGGTTTGTGTCGGTCAAAACCGGTTTGAGGCGGTCTCGTCCTGTTTCATCTGCTCTGGTCCGATTTGAGCCGGTCCAAACCGGTCTGAGCCGGTCTGGTCCGGTTTAAGTGTGGTTTGAGCCAGAAAACACCAGTTTGAGATGGTCTGGTCCGGTTTGAGTGCGGTTTGAGCCAGTCATAACCGGTTAGTGCCGGTCTAGTCCTCTTTGAGTCCAGTTTGAGCTGGACTGGTACGTTTTGCGTCCGGTTTGAGCCAGTCAAAACAGGTTTGAGGCGGTCTGGTCCGCTTTGGGACGGTCAAAAATGGTTTGAGTCCATTTGGAGCTGGTCAAAACCGGTTTGAGCTGGTGTGGTGCGATTTGAGCCGCTAAAAACCGGTTTGAGCCAGTCTAATAGGGTCAAAACAGGTTTGTGCCGTTCTGGTCCAAT
This sequence comes from Chlorocebus sabaeus, assembly GCF_047675955.1. Lineage (NCBI taxonomy): Eukaryota > Metazoa > Chordata > Mammalia > Primates > Cercopithecidae > Chlorocebus > Chlorocebus sabaeus. The sequence continues at coordinate 14,945 of NW_027326856.1, forward strand.
TTGAGCCAGTCAAAACCGGTTTGAGGCCGTCTCGTCCCATTTCAGCCGGTCTGGTAGGGATTGAGCTGGTCAAAACCGGTTTGAGCCTGTCTGGTCCGGTTTCAGACGGTCTGGTCGGGTTTGAGCCGTTCGAAACCGGTTTGAGCCGGTGTGGTCCTGTTTGAGTCTGGTTTGAGCCGTTCAATTTCGGCTTGTGTTGCTCTCGTCCGATTTGAGCCGGTCAAAACCGGTTTGAGCTGGTCTGGTCCGGTTTGATCCGGTTTAACCCGGTGTGGTCCAGTTTGATTCGTTTGAGCTGGTATGGTCTGGTTTGAGCCGTTCAAAGCCGGTATGAGTCGGTGTGGTCCGGATTGAGTCCGGTTTGAGCCAGTCAACACCGCTTTGAGCCGGTCTGGTCCAGTTTGAGTCAGGTTTGAGCCGGTCAACACCGGTTTGATGCGTTCTGCTCCGGTTTCAGTCCGGTTTGAGCCGATCTTGTCCGGTTTGAGCTGGTCAAAACATGTTTGAGCTGGTCTAACAGCCGGTCTCGTCCGTTTTCATCCTGTTTGAGCCTCTCTGCTTCGGTTTGAGCCAGTCAAACCCTGTCTAAGCCGGTCTGGTCTGGTTTGTGCTGGTGTGAGCCGTTCTGGTCTGGTTTGATCCGGTTGGGCCGGTCTGGTCCGGTTTGAGCCGGTCAAAACCGGTTTGAGCCGCTCTGGTCCGTTTTGATACCCTGAGTGTGCACTCCCCTGAGTGAGCGCTCACTTGAGTGGGCACTCCGCTTTGTGAGCGCCTCCCTGAGTGTGCATTCCCCTGAGTGTGCACTCGTCTGAGTGAGCACTCCCCTGAATGTGTACTCCCCTGAATGAGCACTCCCCTGAGTGTGCACTCCTCTGAGTTCGCACTCTCCTGAGTGAGGACTCCCCTGAGTGTGCACTCCCCTGAGTGTGTGCTACCCTGAGATTTCACTCCCCTGAGTTCGCACTCTTTTGAATGAGATCTCCCCTGAGTGTGCACTCCCCTGAGTGTATGCTCAACTGAGCGTGCACTCCGCTGAGTGTGCGCTCTCCTGAGTGAGCACTCCCCTGTGTGTACACTCCCATATGTGTGCGCTCCCCTGTGTGTGCTCTCCCCAGTGTGTTCGCTGAACTGAGTGAGCGCTCCCCTGAGTGCGAACTCCCCTGAGTGTGCACTCCCCTGATTGTGAACTCGCCTGAGTTTGGACTCCCCTGAGTGTGCACTCCACTGATTGAGCACTCCCCTAAGTTTACACTCCCCTGAGTTTGTGCTCCCTTGAGATTGCGCTACCCTGAGTGTGAACTCCCCTGAGTGAGCGCTCCCCTGAGTGCGCTCTAACCTGAGTGTGCACTCGCCTGGGTGAGGACACCCCTGAGTGTGCACTCCCCTGAGTGTGAACTCGCCTGTGTGAGGACTCCCCAGAGTGAGCGCTCTCCTGAGGGGGTACTCGTCTGAGTGATGACGCCCCTGATTGTGTACTCCCCTGAATGAGCACTCCCCTGAGTGTGCAATCCTCTGAGTTCGCACTCTCCTGAGTGAGGATTCCCTTGAGTGTGCACTACCCTGAATGTGCAGTCCCTTGAGTGTTCGCTTCCCAGGGAGTGCACTTCCCTGAGTTCGCACTCTCCTGAGTGAGGACTCCCCTGAGTGTGCACTCTCCTGAGTGTGGGCTCACCGGATTGTGCACTCCCCTGAGTGAGTGCTCCCCTCGGTGAGGACACCCCTGTGTGTGCACTCCCCTGAGTGAGCACTCCCCTGAGTGTGCACTCCTCTTAGTTCGCACTCCTCTGAGTGAAGACTCCCCTGAGTGTGCACTCGCCTGGGTGAGGACTCCCCTGAGTGTGCACTCCCCTGATTGTGAACTCGCCTGAGTTTGGACTCCCCTGAGTGTGCACTCCACTGATTGAGCACTCCCCTAAGTTTACACTCCCCTGAGTTTGTGCTCCCTTGAGATTGCGCTACCCTGAGTGTGATCTCCCCTGAGTGAGCGCTCCCCTGAGTGCGCACTAACCTGAGTGTGCACTCGCCTGGGTGAGGACACCCCTCAGTGTGCACTCCCCTGAGTGTGAACTCGCCTGTGTGAGGACTCCCCAGAGTGAGCGCTCTCCTGAGGGGGTACTCGTCTGAGTGATGACTCCCCTGAGTGTGCACTCCCCTGAATGAGCACTCCCCTGAGTGTGCAATCCTCTGAGTTCGCACTCTCCTGAGTGAGGACTCCCTTGAGTGTGCACTACCCTGAATGTGCAGTCCCTTGAGTGTTCGCTTCCCAGGGAGTGCACTTCCCTGAGTTCGCACTCTCCTGAGTGAGGACTCCCCTGAGTGTGCACTCTCCTGAGTGTGGGCTCACCTGAGTGTGCACTCCTCTTAGTTCGCACTCCTCTGAGTGAGGACTCCCATGAGTGTGAACCCCACAGTGTGTGCACTCCCCTGAATGAGCACTCCTCTGAGTGTGCAATCCTCTGAGTTCGCACTCTCCTGAGTGAGGTCTCCCTTGAGTGTGCACTACCCTGAATGTGCAGTCCCTTGAGTGTTCGCTTCCCAGGGAGTGCACTTCCCTGAGTTCGCACTCTCCTGAGTGAGGACTCCCCTGAGTGTGCACTCTCCTGAGTGTGGGCTCACCTGAGTGTGCACTCCTCTTAGTTCGCACTCCTCTGAGTGAGGACTCCCCTGAGTGTGAACCCCACAGTGTGTGCACTCCCCTGAATGTGCGCTCCCCTGAGTGTGCACTTTCCTGAGTGAGCGCTCTGCTGAGAGTGCACTCCCCTGAGTGTGTGCTCACCTGAGTAAGGACTACTCTAAGTTGGCACTCCTCTGAGTGTGAACTCGCCTGAGTGAGGACTCACCAGACTGAGCGCTCTCCTGAGGGGGTACTCGTCTGAGTGATGACTCCCCTGAGTGTGCACTCCCCTGAATGAGCACTACCCTGAGTGAGCGCTTCCCTGAGTGTGCACTCCCCTGAGTGTGCGCTCACCAGAGTAAGGACTACTCTGAGTCGGCACTCCCCTGAATGTGCGCTCGCCTGAGTGAGGACTCCCCTGAGTGTGCACTCCCCTGAATGAACATTCCCCTGTTTGTGTGCTCACCTGAGTGTGCACTCCCCAGTGTGTGCACTCCCCTGAGTGAGCACTCCCCTGAGTGTGCACTCCCCTGAGTGTGCACTCTCCTGAGGGAGGACTCCCCTGAGTGTGCACTCCCCTGAGTGAGCACTCCCCTGAGTGTGCACTCCTCTTAGTTCGCACTCTCCTGAGTGAGGACTCCACTGAGTGGGCACTCCCCTGAGTGTGCGCTCCTTTGAGTGTGCACTCCCCTGAGTGAGCGCTCCCCTGAGTGTGCTCTCACCTGAAAGTGCACTCGCCTGAATGAGGACTACTCTGAGTGTGCACTCCCCTGAGTGTGGACTCGCCGGGGTGAGGGCTTCCCTGAGGGTGCTCTTCCATGTGTGAGCGCTCACCTCAGTGGCCACTCCCCTTTGTGAGCGCTCCCCTGAGTGTGCACTTCCCTGTGTGTGCACTCCCTTGAGTCAGGACACCCCTGAGTGTGCACTCCCGTAAATGAGCACTCCCCTTCGTGTACACTCCCCTGAGTAAGCCAGTGAAACCCGTTTTGAGCCAGTCTGGTCCGGTTTAAGCCGGACTGGTCGGGTCTGAGCTGGTCAACGCCGGTTTGAGGCGGTCTGTTCCAGTTTGATCCGGTTTAAGCGGGTACGGTCCGGTGTGATCCGGTTGAGCTGGTCTGGTCCGGTTTCATCCTGTTGAGCCATCTGCTCCAGTTTGATCTGGTTTGAGCTGGTCAATATCGGTTTGAGTCCGGTTTGAGCCGGACAAAACCGGATTTAGCGGGTCTAGCCGGTCTGGTCCGGATTGATCCCTTTTGAGCCGGTCTCGTCTGGTTTGATCCGATTTTAGTCCATGTGGTCCAGTTTGAGCCGTTTTGCGCCAGTCTGGTCCGGTTTGAGTCCGATTTGAGCCGGTCAAAACCGGTTTGAGCCGTTCTGTTCTGTTTTGAGTTGGTCAAAACCGGTTTGAGATGGTCTGTTCCGGTTTGAGTCCAGCCTGAACCGGTCAAAACCGGTTTTAGCCGCTCTGATATGGTTTGATCGGGTTTGAGTCGGTCTGGTCCAGTTTGAGCCGGTCAAAACCGGTTTGATCCAGTCTAGTCCGGTTTCTGTCTGGTTGGAGCCAGTCAACACCAGTTTGAGACGGTCTGGTCCGGTTTGAGTCCGGTTTGAACTGGTCATAACCGGTTTGAGCCGGTGTGGTCTGGTTTGAGCCGGTTTTAGATTTCCTGGTCCGGTTTGAGTCCGGTTTGAGCCAGACAAACCTGGTTTGATCCGGTATAAGCCGGTCTGGTCCAGTTTGAGACGTTGAAAACCGGTTTGAGCGAGTCTGGTCCGGTTTTATCTTGTCTCATCCGGTCAAAGCCGGTTTGAGCCGTTCTCGTCGGGTTTGAGCCAGTCAAAACGGGTTTGAGAAGGTCTGGTGCGGTTTGAGTCTGGTTTGAGACGCTCAAAACCGGTTTGAGCCGATCTGGTCCGGTTTGAGTCCGATTTGAGCCGTATAACACCAGTTTGAGAGGGTCTGCTCCGGTTTGAGTGCGGTCTGAGCTGGTCATAACCGGGTAGAGCCGTTCTAGTCTGCTTTGAGCCGGTCAAAACCGGTTTGAGCCGGTCTGGTCTGGTTTTAGCCGGTCTGTACGGGTTTGAGTCGGTCAAAACCGGTTTGAGGCGGTCTCATCCCCTTTCAGCCAGTCTGGTCGGGTTTGAGCCGGTCAAAACCGGTTTGAGCCGGTGTGGTCCTGTTTGAGTCTGGTTTGAGGTGGTGAAATTCGGTTTGTGCTGCTCTGGTCCGATTTGAGCCGATCAAACTGGTTTGATCTGGTCTGGTCCGGATTGAGTCTGGTTTGAGCTGGTCAACACTGGTTTGAGCCGGTCTGGTCCAGTTTGAGTCAGGTTTGAGCCGTTCAAAATCTGTTTGTGCTGCTCTGCTCTGATTTGAGCCGGTCTATTCCGGTTTGAGTCCGGTTTGAACAGGTCTAGTCCGGTTTTAGCCGGTCTGGTAGGGTTTGCGCCGGTCAAAACTGTTTTGAGCCTGTCTGGTCCGGTTGCAGGGAGTCTGGTCGCGTTTGAGCCCATCAAAACCGGTTTATGCCAGTCTGGTCTGATTTGACCCGGTCAAAACCGGTTTGAGGCGGTGTCCTCCCATTTCAGCCAGTCTGGTCGGGTTTGAGCCGTTAAAAACTGGTTTGAGCCGGTCTGGTCCGGTTTGATCCGGTTTCAGCGGTTCTGCACCGGTTTGATCCGGTTTGAGCTGGTATGGTCCGCTTTGATCTTGCTGATCCAGTCTGGTCTGGGTTGAGCCGGTCCAATCCGGTTTGAGCCGGTGTCGTCCGGTTTCAGCCGGTCTGGCCGGGTTTGAGACGGTCTGGTGTGGTTTGAGTCCGGTTTGAGCCAGTTTGGTCCTTGTCTGGTTTGAGCCGATCAAAACCGATTTGAGCCTGTCTGAGCCCGTCTGGTCCGGTTTGATCTGGTCTAATAAGGTCAAAACTGGTTTTAGCCGGTGAAAACCGGTTTTAGTCGGATTTTAGTGGTTTGAGCCAGTCAAAAGCGGTTTGAGCTGGTCAAAACCGGATTGAGCCAGTCAAAACCGGTTTGATACGGTCTGGTCTAGTTTGAGCCGGTCAAAACCGTTTTTAGTCGGTCTGGCCCGGTTTTTGCCGGTCTGGGCCCGTTTGGTCCGGTTTGACCCGGTAACAGCCTTTCTTGGCCTGTCTGGTCTGGTTTGATCCGGTGTGAGCCGGTCTGGTCCTGTTTGATCTGGTGTCATCCGGTCAAAACCGGTTTGAGCAGGTCTCGTCCGGTTTGAGCTGGTCTGCTCTTGTTTGAGCCGGTCCAAACCGGTTTGAGCCGGTCTGGTCTGGTTTGAGCCAGTCAAAACAGGTTTGTGGCCCACTTTTAGCCGGTCTGGACCCGTCTGGTCCGGTTTGCTCCGGCTTCAGCTGTTCTGGGCTGGTTTGGTGCGGTTTCATCCGGTTTGAGCCGGTCTGGTCTGGTTTTATCATGTCTCATCCGGTCAAAATCGGTTTGAGACAGTCTCTTCTAGTTTCAGCCGATCAAAACCGGTTTGAGGCAGTGTGGTCTGGTTTGAGATGGTCTGGTCTGGTTTGAGCCAGTCAAAACCTGATTGAGCCTGTTTCGCCTGGTTTTAGCCTGTCTGGGCCGGTCTGGTTCGATTTGAGCCAGTTTGAGACGGTTTGTGCCGATCTGGTCCGGTATGATCCGGTTTGAGAAGGTCTGGTACAGTTTGATCCGGTCTAATCTGATCAAAACCGGTCTGAGCCGGTCAGGTCTGGTTTGAGCCGGTCAAAACAGGTTCAAGTCGGTCTGGTCTGGTTTGAGCTGCTCAAAATAGGTTTGAGCCGGTTTGGTCCACTTTGATCTGATTGAGCCAGTCTGGTCTGGTTTGAGCCGGTCCAAACCGGTTTGAGCCAGTCTCGTCCGGTTTCAGCCGGTCTGGTCGGGATTGAGCCGGTCAAAACGGGTTTGAGTCGGTCTGGTCCGGATTGAGTCCGGTTTGATCCAGTCAAAACCGGTTTGAGGCTGTCTGGATCGGTTTGAGCTGGTCAAAAGTGTTTTGTGACCGGTTTGAGCCGGTCTGGCCCGGTTTGAGCTGGTCGGGTCCGGTTTGAATCCGGTTTGAGCCAGTCAAAACCGGTTTGAGCCGGTCTGGTCCGGTTTGATCTGGTTTGAGCGATTCTGGTCCTGTTTGATCCTGTTTGAGCCGGTCTGCTCCGCTTTGATCTGGTTGAGCCAGTATGTTCTGGTTTGAGCTTGTCGAAACTTGTTTGAGCTGGTCTCGTCCGGTTTCAGCCAGTCTGGTCGGGGTTGAGCCGGTCAAAAAGGGTTTGAGACGGTCTGGTCCGGTTTGAGCCGGTAAAAACATGACTGAGGCGGTTTGGCTCGGTTTTAGCCTGTCTGGGCCGTTCTGGTTCGGTTTGAGCCAGTTTCAGTCGGTTTGTGCCTGTCTGGTCTGGTATGATCCAGTTTGAGAAGGTCTGGTCCGGTTTGATCCGGTCTAATCCGGTCAAAACCGGTTTGAGCCGGTCTGGTCTGGTTTTAGCCGGTCAAAACAGGTTCGAGCCAGTCTGGTCTGGTTTGAGCCAGACAAAATAGGTTTGAGCCGGTTTGGCCCGGTTTTAGGCGGTCTCGTCCGGTCTGGTCCCGTTTGATCCGGTTTGAGCCGGTCTGTTCTGGCTTGAGCCGGTCAAAACCGGTTTGAGCCGGTCTGGTCTGGTTTGAGCTGGTCAAAATAGGTTTGAGACGGTTTGGCCTGATTTTAGTCGGTCTGGGCTGGTCTGGTCCAGTTTGATCCGGTGTCTTCTGGTCAAAACCGGTTTGAGCCAGTCTGGTCCAGTTTGAGCCGCTCTGGTCTTGTTTGAGCCAATCAAAACCGTCTCAGGCCGGTCAAAACCGGTTTGAGCCGGTCTGGTCTGGTTTGAGCCAGTCAAACCCGGTTTGTGTCCCGGTTTTAGCCGGTCTGGCCCGGTCTGGTCCGGATTGCTCCGGCTTCAGCTGTTCGTGGCTGGTCTGGTGCGGTTTCATCCGGTTTGAGCTGGTCTGGTCCGGGTTTATCCTGTCTCAACCGGTCAAAATCGGTTTGAGCCAGTCTGGTCTAGTTTGAGCCGGTCAAAACTGGTTTGAGCCTGTCTGGCCTGGTTTGAGCCGGTCTGGGCCGGTCCGATCTGGTTTGATCTGGTTTCAGCCGGTCTGGGCCTGTCTGGTCCGGTTTGATCTGGTTTGAGAAGGTCTGGTCTGGTTTTGTACGGTCTCATCCGGTCAAAATCGGTTTGAACCAGTCTGGTCTGGTTTGAGCCGGTGTGGTCTGGTTTGTGCTGGTCAAAACCTGATTGAGCCGGTTTGGCCTGGTTTTAGCCTGTCTGGGCCGGTCTGGTCCAGTTTCAGGCGGTTTGAGCCGGTATGTGCCGGTCTGTTCTGGTATGAACCTGTTTGAGAAGGTCTGGTCCGGTTTGGTCCTGTCTAATCTGGTCAAAACCGGTTTGAGCTGGGTTGGTCTGGTTTGAGCCGGTCAAAACAGGTTCGAGTCGGTCTGGTCTGATTTGAGCTGGTCAAAATAGGTTTTAGCCGGTTTGGCCTGGTTTTATGCGGTCTGGGCCGGTCTGGTCCCGTTTCATCCGGTTTGAGCCGGTCTGGTCTGGTTTGATCCAGTCAAAACCGGTTTGTGGCCTGGTTTAAGCCGTTCTGGGCTGGTCTTGTCCGGTTTGCACCGGCTTCAGCTGTTCTGGTCTGGTCTGGTGCGGTTTCATCTGGTTTGAGCCGGTCAAAACCGGTTTGAGCCGGTCAAAACCGGTTTGAGCCATTCTGGTCTGGTTTGAGCTGGTCTGGTGTGGTTTGAAAAGGGTGAAAACCGGTTTGGGGCCCAGTTTTAGGCGGTCTGGGCTGGTCTGGTCCGGTTTGATTCGATTTTAGCCAGCCTAGGCCAGTCTGATTCAGTTTGATCCGGTCTCATCCGGTCAAAACCGGTTTTAGCCGGTCAATACCAGTTTGAGCCAGTCTGGTCTGGTTTGAGCCGGTCAAAACTGGTTGGTGGCCCGGTTTTAGCTGGTCTGGGCCGGTCTGGACCGGTTTGACTGGTTTCAGCTGGTCTGGGCCGGTCGAGTCCGGTTTGATCCGGTCAAAACCGCTTTGAGCTGGTCAAAACCGGTTTGAGCTGGTCTTTTCTGGTTTGAACCCGTCAAAAGCGGTTTGTGGCCCAGTTTTAGGCGGTCTGGGCCGGTCTGGTCTGGTGTGTTCTGATTTTAGCCGGTCTGGGCCCGTCTAATTCGGTTTGATCTCGTCTCATCCGGTCAAAACCGGTATTAGCCCATCAAAACAGGTTTCAGCCGGTCTTGTGTGGTTTGAGCAGGTCAAAACCGGTTTCTGCCTGTCTGGTCTGGTTTGAGCTGGTCTGGTCTGGTTTGAGCCGGTCAAAACCGGTTCGAGCCGGTCAAAACCGGTTTGAGTCGGTTTGGTCTGGTTGAAGCCGGTCAAAACCGATTCGAGCCTATCTGAGACCGTCTGGTCAGGTTTGATCCGGTCTAATCAGGTCAAAAGCGGTTTGAGTCAGTGAAAACAGGTTTTAGCCGGTCTGGAGTGGTTTGAGCCGGTCAAAACCGGTTCGAGCCGGTCAAAACCGGATTGAGGCGGTTTGGTCTGTTTGAAGCCAGTCAAAATGGATTCGAGCCTGTCTGAGCCAGTCTGGTCCGGTTTGATCCGTTCTAATCAGGTCAAAAGCGGTTTGAGCCAGTGATAACCGGTTTTAGCCGGTCTGGAGTGGTTTGAGCCGGTCAAAACCGGTTTGAGTCGGTCAAAACTGGATTAAGCCAGTCAAAACCGGTTTGAACCGGTTTGGTCTGGTTTCAGCCGGTCAAAACCGGTTTGAGCCAGTCTGGCCTGGTTTTAGCCAGTCTGGTCCGGTCTGTTCCGGTTTCATCTGGTGTCAGCCTTTCTGGGCCTGTCTGGTCCGGTTTGATCTGGTGTGAGCCGGTCTTGTCCGGATTGATCCGGTGTCATCCGGTCAAAACCGGTTTGAGCCGGTCTGCTCCAGTTTGAGCTGGTCTGGTCTGTTTTGAGCCGGTCAAAAACGGCTCAGGCTAGTCAAAACCGGTTTGAGCCGGTCTGCTCTGGTTTGAGCCGGTCAAAACCGGTTTGTGGCCCGGTTTTAGCCGGTCTTGCCCGGTCTGGTCAGGTTTGATCCAGTTTCAGCCAGTCTGGACCGGTCTGGTCTGGTTTGAGCCGGTCAAAATAGGTTTGAGCCGGTTTGTCCCGGTTTTAGGCGGTCTGGGCCGTTCTGGTCCGGTTTGATCCGGTTTTAGCCGGTCTTGGATCATCTGGTCCGGTTTGATCCCCTCTCAAATGGTCAAAATCGGTTTCAGCCAGTCAAGACCGGTTTGAGCCGGTCTGGTGTGGTTTGAGCCGGTCAAAACCGGTTTGAGCCTGTCAAAAGCGGTTCGAGCCTTTCAAAACAGGTTTGAGCCGGTCAAAACCGGATTGAAACGGTCTGGTCTGATTTGAGCTGGTAAAAAGAGCTATGAGCCGGTCAAAAGCTGTATGAGCTGGTGCAGTCTGGTTTTAGCTGGTCTGGTCTGGTTTGAGCCGGAGAAACAGGTTTGTGGCCCAGTTTTAGGCGGTTTGGGCCGGTCTGGTCTGGTTTGATCCGATATTAGCTGGGCTGGGCCGGTCTGATTCGGTTTGATCCTGTCTCATCCGGTTAAACCCGGTTTCAGCCAGTCTGGTGTGGTTTGAGCAGGTCAAAACCCATTTGAGCCAGTCTGGTCTGGTGTGAGCAGGTCTGGTCTGGTTTGAGCCGGTCAAAACCCGTTCAAGCCGGTCAAAACCGGTTTGAATCGGTTTGGTCTGGTTGAAGCCAGTCAAAACCGATTCGAGCCTGTCTGAGCCGGTCTGGTCCGGTTTGATCCGGTCTAATCAGGTCAAAACCGGTTTGAGGCGGTGAAAATCGGTTTAAGCCGGTCTGAAGTGGTTTGAGCCAGTCAAAACCTGTTTGAGATGGTCAAAACAAGTTTGAGCCTGTCAAAACCGGTTTGAACCGTTCTGATCTGGTTTGAGCTGGTCAAAACCGGATTGAGCCAGTCTGGCCCGGTTTTAGCTGGACTGGGCCAGTCTGGTCCGGTTTCATATGGTTTCAGACAGTGTGGGCCTGTCTGGTTCGCTTTCATCCGGTGTGAGCCAGTCTGGTCAGGTTTGATCCGGTGTCATCCGTTCAAAACCGGTTTGAGCCGTTCTGGTCCGGTTTGAGCCGGTATGGCCTGGTTTGAGCTGGTCAAAACCGGCTCAGGCCGGTGAAAACCAGTTTGAGCTGGTCTGGTCCGGTTTGAGCCTCTCAAAACCGGTTTGTGGCCCGGTTTTAGCCGGTCAGGGCGGGTCTCCTCCGGTTTCCTCCGGCTTCAGCTGTTCTGGGCCGGTCTTGTGCGGTTTCATCTGGTTTGAGCCGGTCCTGTCCGGTTTTATCCTGTCTCATCCCGTCAAAACCGCATTGAGCCAGTCTGGTCTGGTTTGAGCCCGTCAAAACGGGTTTGAGCCGGTCTGGTCTGGTTTGAGGCAGTCTTGTCTGGTTTGAGCCAGTCAAAATCGGCTCAGGTCGGTCAAAACTGGTTTGAGCTGGTCTCGTCCCGTTTGAAGCGGTCAAAACTGGTTTGTGGCCCAGTTTTAGGCGGTCTGGGCCGGTCTGGTCCGGTTTGATCTGATTTTAGCCGGTCTGGGCAGGTCTCATTTGGTTTGATCCGGTCTCACCCGGTCAAAACCGGTTTTAGCCAGTCAAAACCGTTTTCAGCCGGTCTTGTGTGGTTTCAGCAGGTCAAAACCAGTTTGAGCCGGTCAACACCGGATTGAGTCGGTCTGCTCTGGTTTGAGATGATCAAAACCGGTTCGAGCCTGTCAAAACCTGTTTGAGCCTGTCTGGTCTGGTTGAAGCCAGTCAAAACTTATTCGAGCCTGTCTGAGCCGGTCTGGTCCGGTTTGATCCAGTCTAATCAGGTCAAAACCGGTTTGAGCCGGTGAAAACCGGTTTTAGCTGGTCGGGAGTGGTTTGAACCGCTGAAAACTGGTTTGAGCCGGTCAAAACCGGATTGAGACAGTCAAAACTGGTTTGAAACGGTCTGGTCTGGTTTGAGCCAGTGAAAACCGGTTTGAGCCAGTCTGGCCCAGTTGTGGCCGGTCTGGGCCGGTCTGGTCCATTTTGATCCGGTTTCAGCCGTTCTGGGCCTGTCTGGTCCGGTGTGATCCGCTGTGAGCTGGTCTGGTCCGGTTTGATCCGAAGTCATCTGGTCAAAACCGGATTGAGCCGGTCTGGTCCGGTTTGAGCTGTTCTGGTCTGGATAGAGCCGGTCAAAACCAGTTGGTGGCCAGGTTTTACCCGGTCTGGGCCGGTCTGCTCCGGTTTGATCCGTTTTCAGCTGGTCTGGGCCGGTCGAGTCCTCTTTGATTCGGACAAAACCGCTTTGAGCCGGTCAAAATCGGTTTGAGCCTGTCTGGTCTGGTTTGAGCCGTTCTGGTCTGGTTTGATCCGGTCAACACTGGCTCAGGTCGGTCAAAACCGGTTTGAGCCTGTCTGATCTGGTTTGAACCGATCAAAACTGGTTTCTGGTCCAGTTTTAGGAGGTCTGGGCCAGTCTGGTCTGGTTTGATCTGACGTTAGCCGGTCCGGGCTGGTCTGATTCTGTTTGATCAGGTCTCATCCAGTCAAAACTGATTTTAGCCGGTCAAAACCGGTTTCAGCCCGTCCGGTGTGGTTTGAGCAGGTCAAAACCGGTTTGAGCCGGTCTAGTCTGGTTTGAGCCAGTCTGGTCTGGTTTGAGCCAGTCAACATGGTTCGAGCCAGTTTGGTCTGGTTGAAGCCACTCAAAACCGATTCTAACCTGTCTGTGCCCGTCTGGTTTGGTTTGATCCGGTGTAATAAGTTCAAAACCGTTTTGAGCCGGTGAAAACCGGTTTTTAGCCGGTCTGGAGTGGTTTGAGCTGGTCCAAAACGGTTTGAGCTGGTGAAAACCGGGTTGAGCCAGTCAAAACTGGTTTGAAACGGTCTGGCCAGGTTTGAGCCGGTCACAACCGGTTTGTGCCAGTCTGGCCTGGTTTTAGCTGGTGTGGGCCGGTCTGGTCCGGTTTGATCCGGTTTCAGCCTGTCAGGGCCTGTCTGGTCCGGTTTGATCCGGTGTGAGCCGGTCTGGTCCGGTTTGATCCGGTGTCATCCGGTCAAAACCGGTTTGAGCCGGTCTGGTCCGGTTTGAGATGGTCTGGTCTGGTTTGAGCCAGTCAAA